>NC_041391.1:401961889-402111166 GCF_002162155.2 Triticum dicoccoides | reverse complement strand
AGGTGTTCGTGGATCAGTTTCCCCCGTCACCTATGGGACCGGAGCCCCTTTCGGTTCGGCGGGGGGTGGAGGTCGCACGAAGAGCAGATCGAGGCGGGACACACGAGCAGTTTACCCAGCTTCGGAGCTCTCCGGAGAGATAACACTTGTACTGCTGCTTGTCTGATTCTATTATGTTCTTGCTCCAGAGAGAGAGCTAAGTGCTTCTCTGGCTTACGAATGATCCGAACCTCCTCTACGTTGCGCATGGGCCTCCTTTTATACGCTAAAGGGGTCACCGACAGGTGGCAACGCAGAGAAGGGTACAAATGTAAAAAGCGAGGTGGTTGGTACAGTTACTTGTACAGTGCACCCTACCTAACCCTGACGGTAGGGGACAAAGGCAGTAAATGCTCGTCCGCGTCGCCCAAACAGTGCAGAAAGGGACCGTTAAGGGCGCCTCCGCCCGCCACGATGGCGATCTTGTCAGCATTGCATGCCACCGCGCACCCCTGGCTGCACAGCCTCCCGCCACGCGTGCCTGGAAAGGCCCTCAGGGCGACAAGTTGGCGGATGCGCTGGAGCGCGGGCACAGAGTGGCCGCCTGCCGCGGCAAGCGCCTTGCCGCGGCTGTTGTCTTGTCGGGCCCGGAAGCTTGTCGCTCGCCGAGCCTTGAGATGCCTTGGTTGGCCTTCCCAGCAAGCTCCTCTTGCCGGGGCCTTGTTGCCTTGCCGGGGCGCGTGGCGCGTCGCGGCAAGTCCTTTGAAATGCCTTGGTTGGCCTTCCCAGCAAGCTCCTCTTGCCGGGGCCTTGTCTCTTGAGCTTAAATACCTTGTTCTTGAATGGCTCCAAAGGAGCCAAGGAGGATCTTGGCAGTCACCCGGCAAGCCCTTGCCGCGGGGCGCTGCAACTGCCCGTGCACAAGTTCGGGGTACTAGGGTACCCCTATTCTAGTACACCGACAGGAGCCCCCGGGCCTGGGCCATACATGGTGCCGAGCGCTATTGGGCCAGGCCCAAAACAGGGCACGGGCACACGCGGCCTGGATTTTGCCGTTACTCACTCTGCATCTACCGCGCCCTCCCTAACGGCACGCGTCGAACGCGGCATCGTGGGAGAGATCGTGGGTGGATTCTTTATTCGGAAGGGCGAAACGTCCGCCCCGTCCCTCTTTATAAGCAGGGGAAACAGGGCAGTTCGTTCCCCTCCGCTGGTTGCTACTACTCCATCTTCACAAACCTCCGCCGCTCCCCCCTTCTTCTCCAAGCCGGGAGAGATCAGCGCTCCGCCCACCATTGCCACCAGCATCACCAACGCCGCCGGCCTCCCCCACCACCTCCGCCATGGCTCCGAAGGCCGACAAGGGGAAGGGCGTGAAGTCAGCCGAGGCGCAGCGGCTCGCGGCGCTGCGGAAGGAGCGGGCGATTTTCTCCCCCCAGCTCGGCACGAAGGAGCTGAGGGAGTAATTCTACCTCTTCTGGGCGACGGACACGCGAGCGCATCCGCGCACGAGGGTACTCCCGGCCGCCACTTCGGAATCGGCTCCAAACGGGTACCCATTCTTCGCGCTGTTCTTCCATTGCGGGCTCTGCCTGCCCTTCTCAGAGTTCTTCTGCGACATAATGAACACGTACAGCCTCTGCCTCCTTGACTTCACCCCCAACGCTGTTCTTACCATGGCAGTTTTCGCACATTTGTGCGAAAACTTTGTCGGAGTCCACCCCAATGTAGCCCTTTTCCGCCACTTCTTTATGCCTCGGGTCGAGAGAGGAGAGTCACTTGCCGGGGGGATCACCTGGATCTCGAGAGCCGGCAAGAAGGAAGCGTATCTGGAGGGGGAACTCCGCAGCAAGTGGGAGGAGTGGAGAGCGGAGTGGTGTTGGATCGTCGAGGAGAACCCGCAGTCGTTCACTGCCGTGTGCCAAGCCCCAATAGTGCGCGGCAACGATTGGAGCAACCTGGCCCCGGAAGACGAGAGGCTGAAGATCGCCACCACCAGGATCCTTCGCCTCAGGCTTGCCGGGCTCACTGTAGGCGCTGTCGGAGCGGATTTCCTTCACCGCCGCATCGCCCCCCTGCAGGAGAGGGGGAGGCCCGCCTGGGAGTTCAAGAACTCGGTGGACATCATGAGGCTGCGGCCGGGCCTTAACTTCAATTTCACCGTCCTGGAGCTGGACGCAATGCTCACGGAGTTGTTCAAGCGAGATCCCCAGCATCCATTCACGCTGCCGAGGAGCGTCGTTCCGCTGTGCAACAACTCATCGCTTGACCGGATCCACGCGATGATGCCGTTGTGCGATTCACACGGAATCGCCCCAACTTGGCAAGAACCTGCGGATGACGTTGTGCAAGCGTTCTTCGACGACTTGGTGGAAGTGCCCGTCCGCGCCGACGAGCAGAAGAGCCTCACCCGCGACACCACCGACGAGGAGCTACGGCGCATCACCACTAGGGCGGAAGAGGCTGCGGCAGCGGCTGCCGCGGGTGGATTCGGGTTCACCGTGGAGGAGGCAGAGGCGGCAGAGGCAGTAAACCTTGCCGAGCGCGAGGAGTTCGCCGGCGAGGAAGAGCCTGCCGCGCCTGAGGACGAGCCGAGCGAGCCCGACGAGGAGGAACCCGAGCCTTCAGAAAGCTTGCCACAGGCGGAGCCCCCGGCCCCGCCAAGAAGGCGTCTTCGCAGGGCCGCGGACGTGGCGGGGCGGCAGGTGGGTCAACAGCCGCCGAGCCACGCGACACGCTCTACCGCGGCAAGTACCGTTGCCGCGGGAGCGCCCCACGCTGCTGCGGCAACACGAGCGACATCCTCACTTTCGTCATCGACATGCCACCGAATAAGAAGGCTTCGGAGGTAGCTGCCCCGTCCGCGTCGATCCAACCACTACCGGAGCAAACAGGTGGTGGGGGAGACGCCGGCGGAAGAACGGACGTCGACGAGGAAGTTCACGATGCTGCCAGGTCCAAGGGCAAGGCGCCGCAGACCTCGACGTCCGTGATTGTTCCGCGCCCATCTCAGGAGGCGCGGGACCAACAACGTCATGGTACTCGTAGTACCATACGTTTGTTGGGCCAAGATCAAGCTGGTGGATCTCGGGGCGCTCAAGACCAGCATGCACGCCAACGGGCCGGCACGAGCGAGACGCGGTCGCCCGGACGGGATAATGCTCCTTCTAACATAGTTAGAAGTCCGAGCACATCCCGCTCCTCGCGCCGTCCGCCACTGCCACCCACCACTCCGGTAGAAGCCCTGGCGCGAGCTCAACTACTCCTAGATAACCCTCCGACGTCGGACAAGATCGATGAATGGAGGGACACCATTCAGAGTCTCATCGGCTACGCCAACGGCGACACTCCGCGGCAGTCGAGCACGTCACCGCTGCGGCAGGGTTGCCAAGCGTGAGCCGGTGGCGACGAGACTGGTGGGGGTGCAACCACCATGCAATCACCACCCCGAAGACCAAGATCGCCGACTCGCCGGATCCACCTCGACAGCGACTCCATTGCATCGTCAGATCCACGAGCTCGCCGCGATCAGCGCCAAGTTCTTCACGATCGACAACAAGAAGACGCTCATACTCGCATCGAGCACCGAAGAGAAGCACGACGTCAATCCGACAAGCGCGCTGGGCCCTCTATTGACACGCATGCGCCGGGGGAACCAGGCGACTTGCCGTACGTGGTAGGTTGCCCTGCGTTCAGTCGTGAGCTGCGGCGAGTCCAGTGGCCCAGCACGAAAAACTTCAAGCCAGACGTACCGGAGAAGTACGACGGCAAGACGCATCCGTCGGAGTTCCTCAGCATCTACACCATCACGGTGCAAGCTGCCGGGGGGCGGGAGACAAGATCCTTGCCAACTACTTCCCACTGGTGCTCAAGCCCAACGTCAGATCCTGGCTCATGCACTTGCCGGACAACTCCATATCCTCTTGGGCTGATCTATGCCATCAGTTTTCGGCGCCTTCACAGGCGGCCACAAGCCTCATGGCCAAGAGAGTGACCTCCATCTGCTCGCCTAGAAGGAAGGAGAGCCCCTTCGCAAGTACATTCAGAGATTCAGCAGTGTACAGCACAACATCCCAGACGTCCACCCTGCCGCGGTGATCAGCGCGTTCCATCAGAACATGCGGAACCGCAGGATGCGGGAGGAGATGGCGATGTGCAAGATCAGAGACGTCAGTGAGCTATATGCCCTGGCCGACAAGTGTGCACGTGCTGAGGAAGGGAGGAGACTCCCCGGAGAGAATGTAGGCGCAGGAGGATCTGACAGTGAGGATGCCGCCCCGGCAAGGAAAAACCGGCGGCAGAATAACAGGAAGAGGAAAGGCAAAGAGGTGCTAGTTGTCGAGCAGTCCGGCAACGGAGGTGGTGCCAAGACAGCCAAAACTGGCGGCTCCGGCAAGGAAGTTGCCCAGGATGTGGCGGTCGCCGACAAGCAGGACGGCACCAACAAGCAGTACTGCAAGATCCACCGCACCAAGGGCCATGACCTCCAGGGCTGCAAGAAAGCCGAGCAGCTTGTTGAGCAGCAAAAGGCTGAGTACGAGCGGCGCGACAAGGAGAAGGCCCAGGAAGGTGCTGGAGGATCCGGCAAGAAACGTCCCGGCCGGGGAGGACGCCGCGGCAAGGCCAAGCAGCGGCAAGGAGACAGGCCTCCCCGTGGCCGCGACAAGGACGAAGACGACGACGGCGAAGACATGGATGATGACGAGGCCGATGAGCAGGAGTTCCAGAAGGCCACAGAGGTCCTATGCGTTGACGGTGGTGTTTCTCTGCATACTTCGCACCGCCAGCTCAAGCAGTGGGTGCGGGAAGTCAATGCAGCAGAACCACCCGTCGAGTCACGCAAGCCTCTGAAATGGTCCAGCACGCCTATCATCTTTGATATTGAGGACCACCCTGATCGCATAACTGCGGTCGGGTGCTTGCCGATGTTGGTTTCACCAACTATCCGCAACCTCAAGGTCACTAAGATGCTAGTTGACGGTGGGGCCGGCTTGAATCTGATCTCCTCCGCGGTGCTCCAGAAACTCCAGATCCCTGACAGCGAGCTCGAAGAAACCGGTACATTCCAAGGAATCAATCCGGGAAGGAGCAAGCCCAAGGGAAAGATCACGTTGCCGGTAACATTTGGCAGCGAGTTGAACTTCAGAACTGAGAGGGTCATTTTTGACGTTGCTGATTTCCCATTGCCTTATAATGGGATACTTGGCCGTCCAGCGCTCGCCAAGTTCATGGCAGCCTCTCACTATGCCTACAACGTACTGAAGATGCCAGGCCCGATAAGTGTCATCTCTATCCCTGGCGACAAGAAGGATGCTCTTATCTGCGCCGACAAGATCTACCGGGAAGCAGCAGCCGCAACGGATCGCAAGTCACTTGCCGCTGAAGCTCCCGGTGGGAAGAAGAAGACCAAGTCCGGCAAGAGCTTGATGCCCACTCCGGCAAGCGCACCTCTTCGGAGTGCTGCGCTACCGTCGAGGATGCACCATCGAGCTCCACCGGCAAGTGTAAGAAGGCAATGACAGCTCCACCTGAGACCAAGAAGGTGTCCGCCAAGGAGGACGGCACTGGTGGTACCTTCACCATCAGTGCCACGCTCGACCCTAAATAGGAAAGCGCGCTCGTTGCTTTCCTGCGGGCGAATGTCGACGTATTTGCATGGCAACCGTCTGACATCCCGGGTGTTCCCAGGAAAGTAATTGAGCACCACCTTGCCGTCTGTCCTCATGCGCAACCCGTCAAGCAGAAAGTCAGGAAGCAGGCAGTGGAGCGCCAAGAATTCATTGCAGAAGAAATCAAGAAGTTGGAAGCAGCAGGCCTTGTCAGAGGAGTGCTCCATCCCACGTGGTTGGCCAATCCTGTTGTCATGCGCAAGGCTAATGGGAAATGGAGACTTTGTATTGACTTTACCGATGTTAATAAAGCTTGTCCCAAAGACCCATTTCCCTTGCCGCGCATTGACCAGATTGTTGACTCCACGGCTGGATGTGATTTGCTTTCATTCCTTGATGCATACTCAGGATACCATCAGATCTTCATGGCAGAAGAGGATGAGGAGAAGACCGCATTCATCACCCCGTGTGGCACGTACTGTTTCGTACGGATGCCTTTCGGTTTAAAGAATGCTGGTTCAACATTTGCAAGGGTAGTCCACCACGCTTTTGAGCCACAGATGCACAGAAATGTGGAAGCTTACATGGATGAAATAGTGGTCAAGAGCAAGGACAGGGCGACCCTGATTCAAGATTTAGATGAGACATTTGCAAATCTGCGCAAGATCAACCTCAAGCTGAACCCCGAGAAGTGTGTGTTTGGAGTCCCCTCCGGCAACCTTCTCGGGTTCTTCGTGTCTCAGAGGGGAATTGAAGCCAATCCCGACAAGATCAAGGCCATTGAGCAGATTGAAGCACCAAAGCACGTCAAGGAGGTGCGGAGGCTTGCCAGTTGCGTGGCTGCTCTCAGCAGGTTTATCTCCAGATCTGCTGAGCGCGCCCTGCCATTTTTCAAAATTTTGAAGAAGGCAGGTCCAATGAAATGGACTCCGGAAGCGGAGGCTGCGCTGCAGGACTTGAAGAGATACCTGTCCTCTACTCCAACACTTGTCGCACCTAAGCCACAAGAGAAGTTGCTATTGTATATAGCGGCAACCAATCAAGTGGTTAGTGCTGCGTTAGTGGCAGAGAGGGAGGCAGATGATGACCCAGCAACCATGGCAGGCGCATCCAGCGACAAGCAGGGGGCTTCGCTGACAAGCTCTGGTCCGGCAAGCTCTGGTCCGGCAAGCTCTGGTCCCGACGAGGATGGATCTGCGCAGGAGCATGATAAGATGCAGAAGAAGATGGTGCAGCGCCCAGTTTACTTTGTCAGTTCCCTTCTGCAGGGGGTTAGGTCAAGGTACTCTGGTGTGCAGAAATTGCTTTTCGGCCTTCTCATGGCCTCGAGAAAGTTGCGCCATTACTTCCAAGCACATGAGATCACAGTCGTCACTCGCTTTCCACTAAAGAGGATACTGCAGAATCCAGAAGCGACAGGCAGGATTGTCGAGTGGGCCCTGGAACTGTCAAGCTTTGGCCTCAAGTTTGAGAGCACTTCAACTATCCAAAGCAGGGCATTGGCAGAATTCATAGCCGAGTGGACGCCAACACCAGATGAAGAAATTCTAGAGACGAGCATCCCCGCCAAGGAGACAAGCAAAGAGTGGATGATGTACTTTGACGGTGCCTTCTCGCTGCAGGGCGCCGGTGCGGGCGTGCTCCTTGTCGCGCCCACCGGAGAGCACCTCAAGTACGTAGTCCAGATGCACTTTCCCAAGGAGCAAGCAACCAACAATACTGCAGAGTATGAAGGCTTGCTTGCCGGTCTCAGGATCGCGGCAGACCTTGGGATCAAGAAGCTCATTGTCAGGGGTGACTCACAGCTTGTTGTCCGCCAAGTGAACAAGAACTATCAGAGTCCGTTGATGGAAGCCTATGTTGATGAAGTGAGAAAGCTAGAAGAGAACTTTGACGGCCTACAGATGGAGGATGTTCCAAGAGCTCAGAATGACATTGCTGATGGCCTGTCGAAGTGCGCCGCACTGAAGTTACCTGTGGAACCAGGGATCTTTGTGCTCAAGCTGACTCAGCCATCCGTAACGCCCTCAACTGGACGGAGCAAGAAGAGAAAGTTGGTTTCTGGTGACTACTTTCCGGCAGAGCTTCCCGAAGCCGCCGCCAAGAAGGTCCCCAAGATCAACACCAAGAGTGCTGAGGAGCAGTCTGCTCCGGCGAACCTTAGTGTTTTCTCCGTTGAAGCAGACGCTCCCGACAAGCTTTGCTCCGACAAGCTTGCCGGGGAACATCAAGCTCCGGTTGAGCCACAGGTTCTTGCCGTAGAAGCTGATGTTCCCGCAGCAGCAGAAGTGCCTTTAGTCCTTGTTGTTGAGCCACAAGCTCCAGCATGGGCACAACATATTGTCCATTTCCTTCAGACAGGAGAACTTCCCGAAGAGCAAGAAGAAGCGGAAAAAGTAGCCCGACAGTCAAGTATGTACCAGTTTGTCAGCAACATACTGTACAGAAGGAGACTCAACGGTGTGAAATTAAAGTGTATTTGCCGGGAAGACGGACAGGAGCTGTTGGCAGAGATACATGGAGGCATATGTGGCCACCACATTGGCGCAAGAGCCCTTTGCCGGCAAAGCTTTCCGGCAAGGTTTCTTCTGGCCGACAGCCCTCCAGGATGCAACTGCACAAGTAACCAAGTGTGAAGCGTGCCAGTTCCATTCCAAGCAGATACACCAGCCAGCTCAAGCTCTCCAGACGATCCCTTTATCCTGGCCATTTTCGGTCTGGGGGCTCGATATCTTCGGCCCCTTCCCCCGAGCTGTCGGGGGCTTTGAGTACTTGTACGTTGCAATCGACAAGTTCACAAAGTGGCCGGAAGTGGAACCAGTGAGGAAGGTGACATCACAGTCAGCAGTCAAGTTCTTCAGGTCAATTGTTTGCCGTTTCGGGATCCCTAACAGGATCATCACCGACAACGGCACGCAATTCACGAGCCACACCTTCATGCAGTACGTCCAAGATCTTGGCGCCAAGGTCTGCTTCGCTTCTGTTGCTCATCCGAGAAGCAACGGTCAAGCGGAGAGGGCAAATGCTGAAGTGCTGCACGGGCTCAAGACCAGGACTTTCAACAGGCTGCACAAGTGCGGACGAAACTGAATCAAGGAGCTACCGGTGGTTTTTTGGTCGATCAGAACGACGCCAAATCGAGCCACTGGACAGACACCTTTTGCTCTAGTCTATGGAGCAGAGGCAGTTCTCCCCACGGAACTCGTATACGGGTCACCTTGAGTGCTCGCTTATGATGAGCTTGAGCAAGAGCAGCTGCGACAAGATGACGCGCTGCTCCTCGAGGAGGATCGTCTTCAGGCTGCGGTACGAGCTGCTCGATACCAGCAAGCTTTGCGCCGCTACCATAGCCGCAAAGTAAATGCCAGAAGCTTCGAGGAAGGCGACCTTGTTCTTCGGTGCATTCAGTCCGCCAAGAATTCCAACAAGTTGACGCCGAAGTGGGAAGGCCCTTATCGGGTGAAACGAGTCACTAGGCCCGGCGCTATCCGCCTTGAGACCGAAGATGGCATTCCGGTGAGCAACTCCTGGAACATTGAGCATCTCCGTAAGTTTTACCCATAGGGCGCGGTTGCCGGAAACCGTTCCGGCAACCACCTTTTGTACAAGTCTTGCCGATGTTGCATGTAATCCTTTGTACAAAGCCGGGCGCAGATCCCGTGCATAAGTAAAGCTCATGTGCTCCGCACATCTTGTCAATTCCATGCATTACATTTCTTTCTTGCATGCGTTATCTGACACTTTGTGCAGCACCTGCCCCCGGTAAGCAATAACGAGCCGTAAGGCTCCATATCGTTATTTTTCTCGTTTTCTTTTTCCCAAAGGAAGGAAGATTCCCAAGAAAGATTCCCCCGTGCACAAGTTTGCCGGGGGAGGAAGGAGAAGATAATGATGTGGAACAGGCGTCGTTCAAGAAAGTTTCGCCTTAACGGAAACCTTGCCGGGAAGCAAACGACAGAAAAGCTAAGTTGCCACAGTTTTAGCAATTAGTTTTAATTTTTTTAAGTTATCTTCCTCGAATGACCGTGCTTTGTATGGAAAACCTGTGCGCGGAGGAACCAACTCGTAGCTAGTTGCGCCCTTACTTTGTTTCAAGTCCGCTCAACAACTTAAGTGTGCTGCAACTAGTCGCGACAAGGTTTCTTGTCGGAGGCAGCACCGCCAGCAGGCTGCTGATGTTCCGCACTTAGCGCTCGCGGCTCAGGTGCCTGCGCCGACAAGTTCCCTAAAAAGCGTAGGGTAAAAACCTACAAAGCAAGGAATCTAGTAAAGGAAATAACATAGCGATCAATACCAGAAATAAAGTTATATTACAAGATAACTTGTCGCAGCTCTAACAGACTGTTTCCATAACATGATTAGCAGTGACAAGGGAAAACAAGATAAAACGGGCGGCCTAGTCTACACGATCGCCCTCGACCATCTTGATCCCGCTCACCTTGTCCACAATGGGTGCGACAAGGGCCTTGAGCGCTTCCACGTCGGCATCCGGCGGCAAGGATTTGAGGACGTTGGTTAAGTTGAGGCCTGGGTTGCAGAAGGCCACCTTCATCAGCACCTTCTAAAGAGCGCCGGCACAAATCCTGCGTGACTCGTCGGCCAGCTGCTTTGGGATCTTCTCCCGAAGCCGCTGGAGTGCCGTCGCCACGCCCTTGAAGAATAGGCTGAGCTTGGCGCTGGGTTGGAGATGCTCGTCAGAAGAGTAACCGAAGTCCTCCATCCGTAGCTGCGCCAGTTCCCCGTCGATGACTGCGGCGATGTTCACTAGACCCTCGGTCCAGTGCTCCACAGTCTCCTTGAATGCGTTCTGGGTGACGGCGATGCTCGCCAGCAGCGCCTCGTCGGCTTTGACCTTCTCCGACAAAGTCTTTTCCCGCTCCTTGGCGTCGTCCAGCGTCTGGGTTAGTGTGGCCAGCTTCAACTCGAGATCCGCGTTGTAGTCCTTGGCGGCGGTGAGCTCCTTGCTCCTCTCAGCGAAAAGACCCTGCAACTCACCATGAGCAGCAGCATCCTTCTCGCGCTCACACTTAAGCGCGGCAAGCTCCTCACCGCTCTTCTTGATGTTCGCCTCTAGCTGCGCCACCCTCGCCTCCAGCTCTTTATTGGCAGCCTCAGCAGATGCGGCAGCATCCCTTGCTTCTTTGAGAGTCCCGCCAAGTGTCTCCTCGCGCGCGACGGGCTCCTCCTCATAGCTGTCAAGATAGGCCTTCCGCTGCACCAACTCGCCTTCTCGCGCAGACTGCTTCTCGGCAGCGAGCCTTTGTTCCTCTTCAGCTTCGGCCTTCTCGAGAAGGAAGGTCGTACGCTCCTCTGCGAGTCTCTCCCGCTCCTGTGCCAGGGACCGGAGAGCTTCCTGGTTGATGCTCCGGAGCTCCTCTGCGCACTTCTCCATATCCACTCCCGCCTTCGCGACAAGCGCTTCCCGGGAAGCCAACTTGGCTTGGCGGGCGCGGTAGAGTGACAGCAGCTTCCGCAGCAGCTGCTCCTCCTCTGGCTCGCCACTGCTGCTTGGCGCGTCAACCAAGGATAGCCTAGCGGAGGCGAGCAGCTCCTCATCGAAGGTCTCTCCTTCGACCGGCGCCCTGGAGCTCGACGCTCAGGGGAGCTTGATGAAGATGCCGTCGCCGGCCTTCAAGTAGGCGCCGGGCTGAGGCTCTTCGGAGCCTGGTACCGCAGCAGCAGCGGAGGGATCGGCGGTCGGTGCAGCGCCTGGCGCTCCTGTGGCCTCAGGGCCGTCAGTGCGGTCGCCCGACCCCTCGCCGGCTTCTGCGCCGGCAGCCTTGGCGGCCTCCTCGCCGGCGGGCTCATCAGCACCGGCCCCTTCTTCGTTGGTGGCGGCGTCGTCGTTGCTGCCATGCGCGCCTTCCTCGCCGACGCCCTCAGTCTCCATTGGCTCCGCAGTAGATGGATCTGAAGAAAAAAGAAGGAAGAAAGATCAAGCAAAAATGCGAGAAGAAACTCAGAAGAAGAAAAACCCAAGGGAAGTTCTTAAGCGAGTGGATTGCCTGTACCAAGATCTGCAGTTGCGGTCTCAGCCGCCGTGGGGTCGTTGGTGTTGTCCCCTACCGGAGAGCTGCCCCTTGCTGGAGAGTTCTCCCTTGCCGGAGAGCGCTCCCTTGCCGGGGGATCCTCCCTTGGCGGCGTAGCTGAAGCAGATGGCGCTTCGGGAGCGGCTTCCGGGCCCTCCTGGTGAGGCTGTTCTGCTCCTGCACAAATCAACAAACAAGATATCAGCAAAGGAAAAAGCACTCACGCACGCCCGACAGCAGAAAGTAAACTACAAACTTACGTTGGGGGCTGCGCTGGGGGATGCTTTGTGGAGTAGCCACAGGGTCCGTCAGGGTGGTCTAAGATTCACCCCCTGCTGACACGGTGAGGTCATCCTCGATGACAATCACCGGGGCCTTGGCTCTCTTCACCGCTCTTTGAGCCAACGTCCTGAAAGGGAGGGGGTTCAGATTGAAGCAAGTTAGACACAAGACCAAAATAGCAAGAATTGGATAGCTACAAGGGTACCAAAGAAACTTACTCTTCTTCCTCCTCGTCGGAGCTGAGCGCGGAGAGATCGAAGTCCGCCTCCCCTCCGGTGCGGCGAGGCGAGGAGTAGGGTCCCTCGCACGCTTGGCGGGAGCGGTGGTGGTGGACCGGGAAGATCCCGCTCCAGTTGCCGCAGCAGCGTGGGGCGCTCCCGCGGCAATGGTACTTGCCGCGGTAGAGCGTGTCGCGCGGCTCGGCGGCTGTTGACCCGCCTGCCGCCCCGCCACGTCCGCGGCCCTGCGAAGACGCCTTCTTGGCGGGGCCGGGGGCTCCGCCTACGGCAAGCTTTCTGAAGGCTCGGGTTCCTCCTCGCCGGGCTCGCTCGGCTCGTCCTCAGGCGCGGCAGGCTCTTCCTCGCCGTTAATCCCTCGCGCTCGGCAAGGTTTACTGCCTCTACCGCCTCTGCCTCCTCCACGGTGAACCCGAATCCACCCGCGGCAGCCGCTGCCACAGCCTCTTCCGCCCTAGTGGCGATGCGCCGTAGCTCCTCGTCGGTGGTGTCGCGGGTGAGGATCTTCTGCTCGTCGGCGCGGACGGGCACTTCCACCAAGTCGTCGAAGAATGCTTGCACAACGTCATCCGCAGGTTCTTGCCAAGTTGGGGCGATTCCGTGTGAATCGCACGACGGCATCATCGCGCGGATCCGGTCAAGCGACGAGTTGTTGCACAGCGGAACGACGCCCCTCGGCAGCGTGAATGGATGCTGGGGATCTCGCTTGAACAACTCCGTGAGCATTGCGTCCAGCTCCAGGACAGTGAAATTGAAGTTAAGGCCCGGCCGCAGCCTCATGATGTCCGCCGAGTTCTTGAACTCCCAGGCGGGCCTCCCCCTCTCCTGCAGGGGGGCGATGCGGCGGTGAAGGAAATCCGCTCCGGCAGCGCCTACAGTGAGCCCGGCAAGCCTGAGGCGAAGGATCCTGGTGGTGGCGATCTTCAGCCTCTCGTCTTCCGGGGCCAGGTTGCTCCAATCGTTGACGCGCACTATTGGGGCTTGGCGCACGGTAGTGAACGGCTGCGGGTTCTCCTCGACGATCCAACACCACTCCACTCTCCACTCCTCCCACTTGCTATGGAGTTCCCCCTCCAGATACGCTGCCTTCTTGCCGGCTCTCGAGATCCAGGCGATCCCCCCGGCAAGTGTCTCTCCTCTCTCGACCCGAGGCATGAAGAAGTGGCGGAAAAGGGCTACATTGGGGTGGACTCCGACAAAGTTTTCGCACAAATGTGCGAAAACTGCCATAGTCAGGACAACGTTGGGGGTGAAGTCGAGGAGGCGGAGGCCGTATGTGTTCATTATATCGCAAAAGAACTCTGAGAAGGGCGGGCAGAGCCCGCAATGGAAGAACAGCGCGAAGAATGGGTACCTGTTTGGAGCCGATTCCGAAGCAGCGGCCAGGAGTACCCTCGTGCGCGGATGCGCTCGCGTCTCCGTCGCCCAGAAGAGGTAGAAGTACTCCCTCAGCTCCTTCGTGCCGAGCTGGGGGGAGAAGATCGCCCGCTCCTTCCGCAGCACCGCGAGCCGCTGCGCCTCGGCTGACTTCACGCCCTTCCCCTTGTCGGCCTTCGGAGCCATGGCGGAGGTGGTGGGGGAGGCCGGCGGTGTTGGTGATGCTGGTGGCAATGGGGGGCGGAGCGCTGATCTCTCACGGCTTGGAGAAGAAGGGGGGAGCGGCGGAGGTTTGTGAAGATGGAGTAGTAGCAACCAGCGGAGGGGAACGAACTGCCCTGTTTCCCCTGCTTATAAAGAGGGATTGGGCGGACGTTTCGCCCTTCCGAATAAAGAATCCAGCCACGATCTCTCCCACGACGCCGCGTTCGACGCGTGCCGTTAGGGAGGGTGCGGTGGATGCGGAGTGAGTAACGGCAAAATCCAGGCCGCGTGTGCCCGTGCCCTGTTTTGGGCCTAGCCCAACAGCGCTCAGCACCGTGTATGGCCCAGGCCAGGGGGCTCCTGTCGGTGTACTAGAATAGGGGTACCCTAGTACCCCGAACTTGTGCACGGGCAGTTGCAGCGCCCCGCGGCAAGGGCTTGCCGGGTGACTGCCAAGATCCTCTTTGGCTCCTTTGGAGCCATTCAAGAACAAGGTATTTAAGCTCAAGAGACAAGGCCCCGGCAAGAGGAGCTTGCTGGGAAGGCCAACCAAGGCATTTCAAAGGACTTGCCGCGACGCGCCACGCGCCCCGGCAAGGCAACAAGGCCCCGGCAAGAGGAGCTTGCCGGGAAGGCCAACCAAGGCATCTCAAGGCTCGGCGAGCGACAAGCTTCCGGACCCGACAAGACAACAGCCGCGGCAAGGCGCTTGCCGTGGCAGGCGGCCACTCTGTGCCCGCGCTCCAGCGCATCCGCCAACGTGTCGCCCTGAGGGCCTTTCCAGGCACGCGTGGCGGGAGGCTGTGCAGCCAGGGGTGCGCGGTGGCATGCAATGCTGACAAGATCGCCATCGTGGCGGGCGGAGGCGCCCTTAACGGTCCCTTTCTGCACTGTTTGGGCGACGCAGACGGGCATTTACTGCCATTGTCCCCTGCCGTCAGGGTTAGTAGGGTGCACTGTACAAGTAACTGTACCAACCACCTCGCTTTTTACATTTGTACCCTTCTCTGCATTGCTACCTGTCGGTGACCCCTTTAGCGTATAAAAGGAGGCCCATGCGCAACGTAGAGGGGGTTCAGATCATTCGTAAGCCAGAGAAGCACTTAGCTCTCTCTGGAGCAAGAACATAATAGAATCAGACAAGCAGCAGTAGGAGTGTTATCTCTCCGGAGAGCTCCGAAGCTGGGTAAACTGCTCGTGTGTCCCGCCTCGATCTGCTCTTCGTGCGACCTCCGCCCCTTGCCGAACCGAAAGGGGCTCCGGTCCCATAGGTGTTCGTGGATCAGTTTCCCCCGACACAACCCCTCTTACGTGTTGGGCTGGAAGTATTTGTTGTTTGTGTGCAGGTGTTGTTTACATAGTGTTGCTTGGTTGTAACATCCCAAATTTTCAATTTGGAATGTATACATACGACATCATTACATATCATATTTTATTGCATTCTGGTTGATCCTAGAAATTCTAAGCAACTCAAGGACTCACGGAGAGAGTTGAGGATTTCGTTATTTCCATATTTGAGTTTTTCTCAAATTTTGAAAAGAGGATCATTTGGTTTTAATTATTTTTCTCTTCGAATATTTGAAATGATAAAACAAAAGAGAGGGCATAAAATGACTTCTCCAAAATAAAAAATATTGGAGGAAAAATATTGAAATAAAATAAGAAATTTATTTGGACTTTTATTGCTATTTTATTTGAATTAGGAAAAAATTGCATTTTTCAAAATTGCATTAGAGGCCCAAATAAATGTTCACTTTGTCCCCAATATTATTAGAGGACCGTGAAAATTTATTTCAGGATTTTTGGACTCCGTTTAGTATTTCTTTTACTAGTTTTTCCGTGTCAGGATTTTTAAAAAAAAAAGTTAAACCGACTTAGCGGGCCGTGTCTGACCCGGACACTTCGTCCGGCCGGCTTTATAAGCCGCGGCCCAGCCCCACCGCCAGCCCACCCCGCTGCCCCGAACCCTAGCCCAGCCGCCGCCAACTTGACGCCGCCGCCCCGCGACGCTGCCTCCCGTCGCCACCGCCACACCGTCGCCCCACCACCGCCGACCCCGCCCGCCTTGCCGGAGCCGCCCGCCGCCGCCAAGGTAGCCGGCGCCGCCGTCCAGTTTTCTCAGGAAAACCGATCGGTTTTTTTCGAAACCCTAGATCTAGTTTTTTTGGATCGGTTCAGTTTTTTTCGGTTTAGTTAAATAGCGGACATTCGTCCATACGTTCGTTTTAATGAACGTTGTTCGTCAGTTAGCCGCAGATAGCGAACAATTGTTCGTTAGCCTGCTCGTCTCGTTTTATTTTCCAGGGTTTTTCCTTGATTATTTTCGATCGCGGTTTCTGCCCTAATCTTCGTTTTAGTTTATCTTTTTGCTCATTTATCCGAATCAGGTGAAACAAGCACCTTGATCTTCGTCTCGAAGCCTTCTTTTTGTTTAACCGACTTGAACAAGATTTTGGTACTATAAAATTTGACTTTAGTCCAAATTAGTAAACGGATCTTGTTTCTTTCGTAGTTTGAGTTTCGTTGCTCCGTTTGATTTGATTCTTTTTGCAGACCGGAGTTCTTCAGTTGAACTTTCTAGTTAGATGTTCTTATTCAAGTTTCACCCGTGCTTCTAGTTGAGTGCTTATGTGTGTTATTGTTTGATGCGATAGAATATCCGGAGTGCGAAGCGTGCTACTATGAGTCTCTAGGTTTTGTGGATCATCAGCAAGGCAAGTAACACTTTGATCATACCTCTTTATTACCCAGTTTTTATGCATTAGTTCAACCCTCAAACATTACATGGTTAGGATCTGAATAACATGTGGGTTTGGGAAGTAGTTGATGAGGTAGAACCTATTGTCCTTTTATTTATCAAACCTTTGGGAGTCACTTCTACATTATGCTCAAGATTGCTATGCTATGCTCATAGACGTGGATTGGGTGAGTGTATCCATGACAGATGTGAGTATTGTTAATTAAGGGTTAACTTAAGGTGGCTACTTAAATACACATCTGGGTGGATTGGTTGAGGCACCCTGGAGTACCCAGTGGTTGTCAGGGCACCTGGAGAATCCAGTGTTGTCCTAGGATATCCCGGAGTACCCGTGTGATCATCCTACGGTTCGCCACCCGGGCTCAAAGGGATCATAAGATTATTCATGCTAGAAACTTCCATGTGCAGCCACAAGCCAATATGGTCTCTGGCATAGTTGAGTAAGTTGCATGAGCTCTTGAAGAGGTAGACTAGCAGATGTAGGGGATGAAGTTGGTACTGTCTACCCAGAGTAAAGAGTTAATGCTTCAGAAAGGCTATGTATCGATCCTCCGATCATGGATGTGTTTGAGTCTTGTGGGGAAAAGTGCGCAAACCTCTGCAGAATGTATAAACTAATCATGGTTAGCCGTGTCCCTGGTTATGGACATCTTGAGTATCTAGTTCTTGGATTATCACGTTGATCTCATCACTCTAAATTAATTTGTTGGGTTTAATGATGATTTTTAATTGAGATTGAGTTGGAGGAACCTTCTCAATGTTGAACAACCACCATGATAGTTAAATAAAATTTATTCCTTTGTTGTAGGAAAAAATTGGCATTATGCAAAATTGTAACCATAGAGCTTTCCACCAGCCATATATGCATGTAGTGATAGCATTTATTCTGTTAATTACTCTATGTGTTACATTGCCAGCATATTCCATGTGCTGACCCATTTGGGGCTGCAACATTTCATGTTGCAGAGTTTTTAAACGACGAGTAAGGTGCCATAGGTCGTTATCGTTCACTCAACTATGGCGTTGGAGTTGATGGACTCACTTTATCTTCCATGCCTTCCACTGTTATCGCTTTTAGATGGCCTTAAGCCATATTATTGTAATAAGTTCTCTTTTGAGACATTCGATGTAGTAAGTGTGTGATTGAAACTCTGTTATAAATCCTCAAGTACTGTGTGTGTCAGCATTACTGGTCCATGGATGACACTGATGCACAGAGACTAGACTGTTTGAGGTCTGGTCGCTACAAGATGGTATCAGAGCCCACGCTGACTGTAGGACACGACCACTAAGCTAAAACCATAGGTCACTACTCTCTTCTCATTTCAGACTCCTCTCCTTTTTTCTACACTATAGGATGGCGGACTCAAGGAACAAGTTTACACAACCGGATGAAGACACTCCTTTTGGACGATACTTGAAGGAAGTTACTAGGTACCTGAACATCGGAATACCAAGTTTCACACCTACATCGCCACTTTACCAGAAGAGGAGCGTTGGATGATTCGAGTTCAAGTTCCAGGCAGGAAGTTCATGCCCGTCACTGAGCCCATAGAGTTTTCCTTTGATGCACCAACCTGTTGTCTAGGAAAGAGCATTGTAGCCCACATCGCCATGGGACGAATTGGAGAATTTTACCACAAGGATCTCAAGGATACTATCTACCAGATATGTGGCCGCTGAGATGAGCAATGGAAGATGATCATCACTAGGAGAGACAGGTCCATTGCAGCTTTCATCCAGGAGTTAAACCAGCACATTCATCGCCAGGAGAACCAGATGTGCGCAGGCATGATAGATCTGAAGAAGGCAATGATTAGGATCACAGAGCTGGAGGAAGAGCTCAAGTCTACATGTGATGGATATGAGGAGGAAATGACGATACTCGTGGAGAAGAATGATGATCTGACAAGGAAGCGAGGAGTATTCATGGGAGACCCCGCGCCAGGAGGAGATGACGATGATTCCAAGGACATTTGTTCGGAGGACTACATCATCATCGACGACACCGACTCAGACCCTGACGATAGTGATGATGACTATGTTGATGAAGCTGGAGCAGATATCATGGAGTCTTCTACCGATTAAAACTTCTAGTCGACCACCATATCCGTAGTAGTATTTCCCCATGTATATAGTATAGTCCGAACACTTTTGTAACGATAGTTAGACTGATTGTAAGACCTTGCTTGAATTGATTGAAGTGATACGATTGTGTTTATCTCATGTGCATATGGGTAGTGTTTTCCCTTTAGACCCTATTCTATTCTGTTTTCTCATCTTTTCTAAACCCATCAGATGCCTCCAAGAGGTGACAATGGATTTGCTTTCCCACCGGAGCTCACTCAGTTGATCCAGCAGCAGAACACCTTGATGCAGCTACTAGTTCAGAATCAGAACCAGGGGAACAACAACAACAACAACAACCCACCACCACCACCACCTGATGATCACTTAGCCCGTTTTCTAAGGCTGAATCCGCCGGTGTTCTCTAGTAGCACCGAGCCGATTGTTGCAGATGATTGGCTCCACAAGATTGGACGGGAGCTGACCACTGCAGGATACACAGATGCAGAGAGAGTGCGTTTTGTCGCACACAAGCTTGATGGACCCGCAGCATCATGGTGGGAGAATTTCACAGCCACTTACCCCATTGACACTGTTACATGGGACCAGTTTCAGCAGGCTTTCTGCATTGCCCATGTTTCAGCTGGAGCTATGAACATGAAGAAGCACGAGTTTCGCAACATGCACCAAGGAGGACGCACAATGGGCCAGTATGTGGATGAGTTTAGTAAGTTAGCACGTTATGCCCCTGATGACGTAGCTACAGATGCTGCTAAGCAGGAGAAGTTTCTGGAAGGACTGAATGATGAGCTGAGCATGCAGTTGATGGTGGCAACATCCAACAACTACCAGGAGTTGGTAGACAGAGCTCTTATGATTGAAGGGAAGCAGCAGCAGATAACCAACCACAAGAGGAAGTATGGACAAGGGAAGTACAATTCAGGAGCTCAGCAGAGCTTCGTTTTACCCCAAACTCGGGAGGACACATTCACCACAACCACGGAGGCCATAATTCCAATGGAGGAAGTTCGCATAACCATAGTGGCCCCAAGAATGGGAATGGGGATGGAGGAAGAAACTGCCAGAACCGTTCCAACCCAGCAACGCCCGCCAAGAAGGATCTAAGTCACATTACTTGTTTCAAGTGCGGGAAGAATGGGCATTACGCCGTGGAGTGTTCTGAAGCAAAGAATGGAAATGGCAATGGAAGCTCTGGGAAGAAGCCCAGCCCTTTGAATAGGGGGCAAGTGAACCACGTTAGCGTGGAGGAGGTTGAAGCGCAACCCGATGCAGTTATAGGTAAGTTTTTGGTTAAGTCATTTACTGCAATCGTTCTTTTTGATACTGGTGCATTGCATTCATACATATCAAGGGGATTTGTGGATAAGTATAACTTGCCAACCCAAGCCCTTAGGTCACCCATGTTAGTAACCTCGCTAGGAGCAGAGTATATGGCCAGCCTATGGTGTGATCGGTTACCATTAAGGATTGGTAACTACGTGTTCCCCTCAGACCTAATATTATTGGAGTCACAAGGACTGGATGTAATATTAGGCATGGATTGGTTATCAAAGTATGGAGGGAACATTGACTGCGCCAGTAAGTCGATTATGCTCACCACCCCAGAAGGAAGAAGGATTAAGTATGTATCCCAGCATGTGCTAAAGAGGACTCAAGTGAATTCCTTATCAGGAGTCGTACAAGAGGAAGTACCAGTGGTGAAGGATTTCCCTGATGTATTTCTAGAGAGTTGCCAGGCATGCCACCGGATAGAGACACAGAATTTTTGATTGAGCTTTTGCTAGGCACCGGGCCAATATCTAAGAGACCGTATCGGATGCCCGCCAGGATTTGGAGGAAATTAAGAAGCAGATTAAGCAGTTACTGGATAAAGGCTATATTCGCCCAAGTTCGTCACCTTGGGGATCACTAGTACTTCTAGTGGAGAAAAAGGATGGATCATTAAGGATGGTTGTTGATTACCGTGTGCTGAATGAAGTGACGATCAAGAACAAGTACCCACTGTCGATGATCAATGACTTGTTTGACCATTTGCAAGGAGCTAAAGTATTTTCCAAGATCGATCTGCGATCAGATACCACCAGCTGAAGATTCGAGAGCAAGATATACCTAAGACAGCTTTTACCACAAGGTACGGGCTATATGAGTATACCGTTATGTCATTTGGTCTGACTAACGCGCCTGCATATTTCATGAACATGATGAACAAGGTGTTTATGGAGTTTTTGGATAAGTTCATCGTAGTGTTCATTAACGATATGTTGGTCTACTCGAAGAATGAAGAGGAGCATAAGGAGCATTTGCGTTTGGTTCTCGAGAAGCTCAGGGAACATTAGTTATATGCCAAGTTCAGCAAGTGTGAGTTTTGGTTGAAGGAAGTAGGATTCCTCGGACATGTTATATCCGGAGAAGGAATAGCAGTAGACCCCACCAAGGTGTTCGCATATGAACACGTCACCGTGTACCCTCGACACCGGGGGTGATGCACCGCAGCTCACGTCGAAGGAGAACCGCCGGAAGTGCGGTACGCAAGACAATCTGGCGGGCGCTTTTGAGGACCCAAAACCCTACATGCCCAGGAGGGACCCCGTCAGGGCGCGCGGCAGCTATGGGCCGCCCTAGGTCGACCTGATCGCCCCTAGGGCCTCGAGGTTCGCCTCCCTTCAATGACGAAGAACGAACGAAGAACGAGGAAGAAGAAAAACAAGGGAGAAGGAAAAGTGAAGGTAAAAAGTGTAGATATATTTGTTCGATTGTGTGTTGTTTAATCGGCCGTCACCTCGTATGTATATAAGAGGCGGATGGACTTCCCATACAAGAAAAGAACTTTCCAAGCCGTCCAAATCATCAAAACCTAATAAAACACGGACAATTCACGACCCCCAGCCCGGATGTCCGGCTCAAGGCCCGGATGATCCGGCCTAGCCCAGTTTTCTGACAGCAGCTTATTGCTTTTGCTCTATAATCCACATACGACCTCGGATTTGGACGTTTCTTATACCAAAATCAACCGCCTCAACCATACGCACAACTTTTATGTTGAACACTTTTTGATCTGAGGCCATCTTGAGGGGGTCTCCTGCCGTTTTCTAAAGTCTGCAGCATAAAAACTTGTCCGGACGTCCGGACGATTGCCCGGATTGTCCGGCCTTTACCCGGATCATCCGGGACTTGACCCAGATTATCGGCTTCAGCGCCAACCTTATGGAATCTTAGTCCTCCAATTACCCGGATGATCCGGACCCCGGCCCGGTTGATCCGGCCAACATTGATGCAGCGCACGATTTTGCCTATAACTTTTGCATACGATCTCGGGTAGGGACGATCTTTATATAAAAATCATCCGTTTCGACGAGACAAAGAACTTTGCAGCTGTCAATTTTTCTATCAGAGGCCATCTTAATTAGGTTACATTCCATTCTCTAATCTAATGTCAACATGAGTATCTCCGAAATTGGCATATCCTTTGCACTTGAGCTCCGTTTCGATCCATCTTCATATTTACTTTGATTATCTTGAAGAGAGCCATCAAATGGTGACATGAACTCATAAATTTGAATTAATCTTGACATAGCTTTAAGCTACTCTTTATAACCGTGCCACTTTTGAGCGTCAACACAAGGTTGTCACTATGACTAAATGGGTAGCACCCACGTTGGTTGGAGAGATCAGGAGTTTTCTTGGACTTGTAGTGTATTACTAGAGGTTCATTGAGAATTTCTCCAAGATTGCAAAGCCCATGACAGAGTTGTTGAAGAAGGACACCAAGTTCAAATGGACTGAGGAATGTGAGGCCAGTTTTCAGGAGTTGAAGAAGCGTTTGGTTACAGCCCCAGTGTTGATCCTTCCAGATCAACGCAAGGATTATCAAGTGTATTGCGACGCTTCTCATCGAGGACTTGGAGTAGTGCGTATGCGGGAGGGAAGAGTTGTTTCATATGCCTCACGACAGCTTAAACCTCATGAACAGAATTATGCTACACATGATTTGGAGTTAGCAGCCGTAGTGCATGCGTTGAAGACATGGAGACATTTTCTCATCGGAAATCATTGTGAGGTGTACACAGATCACAAGAGTTTGAAATATATTTTCACGCAGAAGGAGTTGAATCTCAGGCAGAGGAGATGGTTAGAGCTCATTAAGGATTATGATATGAAGTTGCACTATCATCTCGGAAAGGCTAACGTAGTAGCCGATGCGTTGAGTTGCAAGAGTCATGCCAATACACTCATAACCGGAGGATTACCCAAGGAGTTAGGAGAGGATCTTCGCGAGCTATGTTTGGAAATAGTTCTGAGAGGATTACCCAAGGAGCCCGCCGTACTGCCTGCTCCTGCCTCTCATGGCTGGTTGTGCTCCGGCACAGACCTCACCGTCCCACCCTACTCCTATCGCTAGCATGGCCATCCCTCTACTCGTCCACACCTGATGTTATTCTCCGATGATGACATACGAACCAGTAAACCCTTGTACTCTCCTCTGTGTGGGAAACAACTGTCGAGTCTTCCTTGGCTCCGTGTCGTTCCCTTCCTAGGATTCGCCATCATCCACCGCTTTGGTGCTCTCGGCGCGGCATGGTCAACATGGTCTAAGAACGATATTCATCGGAAGAGGTCGATACGTGGAGAGGCTGACAGCTGGGCCACACGGAAGGGAGTGCCTCCTTATTACGCGCAAAGTAATGATTCCTCCACCTGACAGCAGGCACCCACCTGAAGGGCCTCTGTATTTCGCGAAAAAATGTTTCCCCCTGACAGCTGGGACCCACTAGTTACATCTTCACACGAAAGGTAGTGCCTCCTTACCCCCTGACAGCTAGGATCCACGAGGTCGAAGCGTAGGTAGTGTTATCTGTCTGGTCACGAACATGTATGTACATAGCGGTCGATCAATCTCTCTGTGGTTATGAACCGTGGCCGAGTAAGGAGCGACACATGTCGTAGTAGAGCCGCCGACGTAGCATTTCACGCAGACCCGTCTATATCGTGTACACATACATACAACCACACTGCAAGAAAGTAAATACGACTATGTACGTACATTCAGGTGGGGACTCTAACGCGTCCAGCAATGTCGTCCAGTTCATCAGCAGCCAACCGGCTGGGTCGGAACGGAGGAAACAGTGTCGTGTTCATTGGGAGGCGACCGATTGGGTCAGAATACGTCATGTTCATCGGGAGCCAACCGACTTGGACTGAACAGGCAAACAGCCGAAACGAGGTCTGGCGTACCGTAGAATGGAGGAAACAACCTTCTATTCGACGACGTACGGTCGAAGCGGTGTCCGGAAAGGGTCTGGCATACCGCAAAATGGAGGAAACAGACTTATGTTCGAGTGCCTACGGTCGAAACGGGGTCCTGTTAATCGGGAGGGGTGTGGTGTACCGCAAAAAGGAGGAAACAGACTTTTAATCGAGTGTGTACGGTCGAAATGCGGTCCTGTTGCTAGGGAGGGGTGTGGCATACTACAAAACGGAGCAAACGAACTTCTGTTCGAGCACCTACGGTCGAAACGGGGTCCTGTTCATCAGGAGGGGTGTGACGTACCGCAAAATGGGACTCCACGGGCTATTGTTCATCCACTGTCTACTGCCTCGCTCCAGCCTCCATGGACTATTTATCATGCACCGTCGACTTCCTCCAGCCTCCACCTGCTACTGTTCATCCACTATCGACTTCCTCCACAACCTCCACCTGCTACTGTTCATCCCCCGCGGCTTCCTCCTGCCTCCACCAGCTACTATTCATCCACGGGCTACTGTTGATCCAACCTCCACGGGGTCTTGTCCATCCACCCCCAACCGGATGGGATGTGGCGGTCTCCTTGGGGTCATGTTCGGTAACCACGCGGGGTCCTGTTCATCCAACCCCCACCGGGGAACTGTTCATCCACAGCCAACCAACCGGCTCGACTCACCACGTCTCGACTTGTTCTACATTTCGTGCGCGCGGTAGCAACGGTCACTGTTCATCGAGAGGCAACCCAACACACTGGCTGGCTACATCTCGCACGGGGGCTCGATCGGCTTAAGTAAGCAGCAGCAGCGATCTATTTCTCGGGTTTAGTTAGCAGCAGTTGTAAAGGAATCGCTCAGGTTCAGTCAGCAGCGAAGGAATCGCTCGGGTTCAGTTAATAGCCAAGGGATAGATTGCTTGGGTTCAGTAAGGTAGCTAGTGAAATCGCTCGGATTCAGTAAGGGAACGCCTCATTTGGGTTTAGTTATAGCCAACGCCTCGCAGACACACGCACCTACGTATGAGAGAAACGTGCAAACCACAGCGTATCGCTCGGCCCCGACCACCCCCCATGACCGGGAACTACCCGAAATTTTTCCTCGCCCTCACTTCTACCATGATTTTTTCCGTCATGGACGGCCCAAAGAGTGTCATGCAGGTGCATCTCCAGCCCGCCTAGGACGAAAAGCCCATTTTCTGTCATGATTTTTTGTCATAGAAGTAGGAGCCCACCATATCTAAGATGATACATGTTTTTGTCACAATTATCGTCATAGAAGTGTCATAGCCATGACAGGAAAAGTTTTCGTTCAGGCCATAATGTCACGGATGTGTCTTTTTTTGTAGTGGGGCCAAGACAGCGGCCCATCCTAAACCATGTCCGGCACCAGTGCCACAGCCGGAGACTCTCGTTCCCAACACCTCGGTGATGGGTTCAGAGGCTGTAGCGTCCCCACATCCCGCCCCAGGGTGGGCTATGATGTCTACTACACAACCTTCTTCTTGTAGACGTTGTTGGGCCTCCAAGTGCAAATGTTTGTAGGACAGTAGCAAATTTCCCTCAAGTGGATGACCTAAGGTTATCAATCCGTGGGAGGCATAGGATGAATATGGTCTCTCTCAAACAACCCTGCAACCAAATAACAAAGAGCCTCTTGTGTCCCCAACACACCCAATACAATGGTAAATTGTATAGGTGCACTAGTTCAGCGAAGAGATGGTGATACAAGTGCAATATGGATGGTAGATATAGGTTTTTGCAATTATAAAAACAGCAATGTAACTAATGATAAAAGTGAGCATAAACGGTATTGCAATGCTAGGAAACAAGGCCTAAGGTTCATACTTTCACTAGTGCAAGTTCTCTCAACAATAATAACATAATTGGATCATATAACTATCCCTCAACATGCAACGAAGAGTCACTCCGAAGTCACTAATAGCAAAGAACAAACGAAGAGATTATTGTACGGTACGAAACCACCTCAAAGTTATCCTTTCTAATTGATCTATTCAAGAGTTCGTAGTAAAATAACACGAAGCTATTCTTTCCGTTCGATCTATCATAGAGTTTGTACTAGAATAACACCTTAAGACACAAATCAACCAAAACTCTAATGTCACCTAGATACTCCAATGTCACCTCAAGTATCCATGGGCATGATTATACGGTATTCATCACACAATCTCATATTCATCTATTCAACCAACACAAAGTACTTCAAAGAGTGCCCCAAAGTTTCTACCAGAGAGTCAAGACAAAAACGTGTGCCATCCCCTATGCATAAGTTCACTGAACCCGCAAGTTTATCACCAAAACATATATCAAGTAGATCACATGAATATCCCATTGTCACCACAGATAAGCACGGAAAGACATACATCAAGTGTCCTCAAATCCATAAAGACTCAATCCGATAAGATAACTTCACAGGGAAAAATCAATCCATTACAAGAGAGTAGAGGGGGAGAAATCATAAGATCCAACTATAATAGCAAAGCTCGCGATACATCAAGATCGTATCACCTCAAGAACACGAGAGAGAGAGAGATCAAACACATAGCTACTGGTACATACCCTCAGCCCCGAGGGTGAACTACTCCCTCCTCGTCATGGAGAGCGCCGGGATGATGAAGATGGCCACCGGTGAGGGATCCCCCTCCGGCAGGGTGCCGGAACAGGGTCCCGATTGGTTTTTGGTGGCTACAGAGGCTTGCCGCGGTGGAAATCCCGATCTATGGTGCTCCTGAATGTTTTCGGGGTATATGGATATATATACGCGAAAAAAGTCGGTCAGGGGAGCCACGAGGGGCCCACGAGGGTAGGGGGGCACCCAGGGGGGTAGGGCGCGCCCTGACCCTCGTGGCCAACTTGCTGCTTCCCTGACGTCTACTCCAAGTCTCTTGGATTGCGTTCGTTCCAAAAATAACTCTCCTGATGGTTTCATTCCGTTTGGACTCTGTTTGATATTCCTTTTCTGCAAAACACTGAAATAGGCAAAAAAAACAGCAATTTGCACTGGGCCTCCGGTTAATAGGTTAGTCCCAAAAATAATATAAAAGTGCTTAGTAAAGCCCATTAAACATCCAAAACATATAATATAATAGCATGGAACAATAAAAAATTATAGATACGTTGAAGACGTATCAAGCATCCCCAAGCTTAATTCCTGCTCGTCCTCGAGTAGGTAAATGATAAAAACAGATTTTTTGATGTGGAATGCTACCTAACATATTTCTCAATGTAATTTTCTTTATTGTGGCATGAATGTTCAGATCCAAAAGATTCAAGATAAAAGTTTAATATTGACATAAAAATAGTAATACTTCAAGCATACTAACAAAGTAATCATGTCTTATCAAAATAACATAGCCAAATAAAGCTTACCCCTACAAAATCATATATTTTGGCCATGCTTCATTTTCATCACACAAAATGCTCCCATCATGCACAACCCCGGTTTCATCCAAGCAATTGGTTCATACTTTTAACGCGCTTCAGCTTTTTCAACCCTCGCGTAGTACATGAGCGTAAGCCATGGATATAGCACTATGGGTGGAATAGAATATGATGATGGAGGTTGTGTGGAGAAGACAAAAAAGTGTAAAGTCTCACATTGACGCGGCTAATCAACGGGCTATGGAGATGCCCATCAATTGATGTCAATGCGAGGAGTAGGGATTTCCATGCAATGGATGCACTAGAGCTATAAATGTATCAAAGCTCAACAAAAGAAACTAAGTGGGTGTGCATCCAACCCGCTTGCTCACGAAGACCTAGGGCATTTTGAGGAAGCCCATCATTGGAATATACAAGCCAAGTTCTATAATGAAAAACTCCCAGTAGTATATGAAAGTGACAACATAGGAGACTCTCTATCATGAAGATCATGGTGCTACTTTGAAGCACAAGTGTGGAAAAAGGATAGTAACATGGTCCCTTCTCTTTTTTTCTCTCATTTTTTTATTTCCTTTTTTTATTTTGGTGGGCTTCTTTGGCCTCGTTTTTTTATTTGGGCTTCTTTGGCCTCTTTTATTTTTCATAAAGTCCGGAGTCTCATCCCGACTTGTGGGGGAACCATAGTCTCCATCATCCTTTCTTCACATGAGACAATGCTCTAATAATGGAAATCATCACACTTCTATTTATTTACAACTCAAGAATTACAACTCGATACTTAGGACAGAATATGACTCTATGTGAATGCCTCCGACGCTGTACCGGGATATGCAATGAATCAAGAGCAACATGTATGAAAGAATTATAAAGGTGGCTTTGCCAAAAATACGATGTAAACTACATGATCATGCAAAAGCAATATGACAATGATGGAGCGTGTCATAATAAACGGAATGGTGGAAAGTTGCATGGCAATATATCTCGGAATGGCTATGGAAATGCCATAATAGGTAGGTATGGTGGCTGTTTTGAGGAATATATAAGGAGTTTTATGTGTGATTGAGTGTATCGTATCACGCGGTTTGGATGCACCGGCGAAGTTTGCACCAACTCTCAAGGTGAGAAAGGGCAATGCACGATACCGTAGAGGCTAGCAAATTGCGGAATGGTAAGAGTGCGTATAATCCATGGACTCACATTAGTCATAAAGACTCATATACTTATTGCAAAAGTCCATTAGCCTCGAAGCAAAGTACTACTACGCATGCTCCTAGGGGAAGGGTTGGTAGGAGTTAACAATCGTGCGATCCCGACCTCCACTCATAAGGAAGGCAATCGAAGAACACCCCATGCTTTAAATTTGTCACACAATGTTCACCATACATGCATGCTACGGACTTGCCAACTTTAACACAAGTATTTCTCAATTTCCTAATTACCCAACTAGCATGACTCTAACATTACCACCTTTATATCTCAAAACAATCATAAAGAATCAAACTTATCATAGTATTCAATGCACTTTATATGAAAGTTTTTATTATAGCCCTCTTGGATGCCCATCGTATTAGGACTACCATGCTTTTTAAGACTCTCAAAATAATATAAGTGAAGCATGAGAGTTCATCTATTTCTTCAAAATAAAACCACCGTCGTGCTCTAAAAGGATATAAGTGAAGCACTAGAGCAAATGACAAACTACTCCAAAAGATATAAGTGAAGATCAACGAGTAGTCGAATAATTATGTAACTATGTGAAGACTCTCTAACATTTAAGAATTTTAGATCTTGAGATATTATTCAAACAGCAAGCAAAACAAAACAAGATGACATTTCAAGGATAGCACACATCATGTGAAGAAGCAAAAACTTAGGTTCAACCGATACTAACCAATAATTGTTGAAGAAGAAAAGTGGGATGCCTACCGGGGCATCCCCAAGCTTAGATGCTTGAGACTTCTTGAAATATTAACTAGGGACGCCTTGGGAATCCCCAAGCTTGAGCTTTTGTGTCTCCTTAATTCTTCTTATATCACGGTTTCCTAAATCTCGAAAGCTTCATCCACACCAAACTCAACAAGAACTCGTGAGATAAGTTAGTATAAACCAATGCAAAAACCTTATCATTCTCTACTCTAAAAAATAACTAAAATTATTATTCAACGTTGCATACTAAATGTCTCTGCATATTTAATACTCCTATCCTCAAATAGAATCATTAAACAAGCAAACATATGCAAACAATGCAGACATAATAGCAATCTGCCAAAATAGTACAGTCTGTAAAGAATGCAAGATTCATCATACTTCCCTAACTCCAAAAATATGAAAGTCTACCACACTGTAGAAGATTTATCAAAGTTCAATATGCAAAAAGTTTCAACATTTTATCATTTTCTGACTTTTCTAGGGAATTTTTGCAACAGCGGTAAACTTTCTGTTTTGAAACAGCAACATGTATAGTTGCAAAATAAGCATGCTAAAGGCTATCCTTGACATTCTTATTGAAAATACAGATGCAAAACATTATTATAAATAACAGCAATTAAATACTAACAAAACACAATGACACTCCAAGCAAAACACATACCATGTGGTGAATAAAAGTATAGCTCCAAGTAAACTTACCAATGAACAAAGACGAAAGAGGGGATGGCATCCGGGGCATCCCCAAGCTTGGGCTCTTGGTTGTCTTTGAATATTACCTTGCGGTGCCTTGGGCATCCCCAAGCTTAGGCTATTTCCGCTCCTTATTCCATAGTCCATCAAATCTTTACCCAAAACTTGAAAACTTCACAACACAAAACTCAACAGAAAATCTTATGAGCTCCGTTAGTATTTGAAAAAAAACCACCACTTAGGTACTGTTGTGAACTCATTATAAATTCATATTGGTGTAATATCTACTGTATTCCAACTTCTGTATGGTTCATACCCTCCGATACTACTCATAGATTCATCAAAATAAGCAAACAACACATAGAAAACAGAATCTGTCAAAAACAGAATAGTCTGTAGTAATCTGTAACTCTCGAATACTTCTGTAACTCCAACAATCCTACCAAATTAGGAAAAACCTGAGACATTTGTGTACCAATCCAAAGAAAAAAGAATCATATCAAAAGCACGTTTCTGTGAATTATCAAAACTAATTTACTGGGTGCAAAAGTTTCTGATTTTCAGCAGGATCAACACAACTGTCACCGTAACCTATCCTAAAGGTCTTACTTGGCACTTTATTGAAACAAAAGCTATAAATCATGATTACTACAGTAGCATAATCATGTGAATACACAAAACAGTAAAGGTAAATATTGGGTTATCTCCCAACAAGCGCTTTTCTTTAATGCCTTTTAGCTAGGCATGATGATTTCAATGATGCTCGCATAAAAGATAAGAATTGAAACATAAAGAGAGCATCATGAAGCATATTACTAACACATTTAAGTCTAAACCACTTCCTATGCATAGGGATTTTGTGAGGAAACAACTTATGGGAACAAGAAACAACTAGCATAGGAAGGTAAAACAAGCAAATCTTCAAGATTTTCAACACATAGAGAGGAAACTTGGTATTATTGCAATATGTAGAATCATATGATCCTCTCTCATAATAATTTTTAGTAGCATCATGAATGAATTCAACAATATAACCATCACATAAAGCATTCTTTTCATGATCTACTTGCATACAAATTTTATTACCCTCCACATAAGAAAATTTATTCTCATCAATAGTAGTGGGAGCGAACTCAACAAAATAACTATCATGTGAAGCATAATCCAGTTGAAAATTAAAATCAAGATGACAAGTTTCATGGTTATCATTATTCTTTATAGCATACATGTCATCACAATAATCATCATAAATAGGAGGCATGCTTTCATCATAATAAACTTGCTCATCAAAACTTGGGGGACAAAAAAATATCATCTTTATCAAACATAGCCTGCCCAAGCTTGTGGCTTTGCATATCATTAGGATCATAGGTATTCAAAGAATTCATACTAACAACATTGCAATCATGCTCATAATTCAAAGATTTAGTGCTAAACATTTTATAGACTTCTTCTTCTAGCACTTGGGCACAATTTTCCTTTCCATCATTCTCACGAAAGATATTAAAAAGATGAAGCGTATGAGGCAAACTCAATTCCATTTTTTAGTTTTCTTTTATAGACTAAACTAGTGATAAAACAAGAAACAAAAAGATTCGATTGCAAGATCTAAAGATATACCTTCAAGCACCCACCTCCCCGGCAACGGCGCCAGAAAAGAGCTTGATGTCTACTACACAACCTTCTTCTTGTAGACGTTGTTGGGCCTCCAAGTGCAGAGGTTTGTAGGATAGTAGCAAATTTCCCTCAAGTGGATGACCTACGGTTTATCAATCCGTGGGAGGCGCAGGATGAAGATGGTCTCTCTCAAACAACCCTGCAACCAAATAACAAAGAGTCTCTTGTGTCCCCAACACACCCAATACAATGGTAAATTGTATAGGTGCACTAGTTCGGCGAAGAGATGGTGATACAAGTGCAATATGGATGGTAGATATAGGTTTTTGCAATTATAAAAACAGCAATGTAACTAATGATAAAAGTGAGTGTGAATAATATTGCAATGCTAGGAAACAAGGCCTAAGGTTCATACTTTCACTAGTGCAAGTTCTCTCAACAATAATAACATAATTGGATCATATAACTATCCCTCAACATGCAACAAAGAGTCACTCCGAAGTCACTAATAGCAGAGAACAAACGAAGAAATTATTGTAGGGTACGAAACCACCCAAAGTTATCCTTTCTGATCTATTCAAGAGTTTGTAGTAAAATAACACGAAGCTATTCTTTCCGTTCGATCTATCATAGAGTTCGTACTAGAATAACACCTTAAGACACAAATCAACCAAAACCCTAATGTCACTTAGATACTCCAATGTCACCTCAAGTATCCGTGGGCATGATTATACGATATGCATCACACAATCTCAGATTCATCTATTCAACCAACACAAAGTACTTGAAAGAGTGCCCCAAAGTTTCTACCGAAGAGTCAAAACGAAAATGTGTGCCAACCCCTATGCATAAGTTCACTGAACCCGCAAGTTGATCACCAAAACATACATCAAGTAGATCACGTGAATACCCCATTGTCACCACAAATAAGCACGGCAAGACATACATCAAGTGTCCTCAAATCCTTAAAGACTCAATCCGATAAGATAACTTCAAAGGGAAAACTCAATCCATTACAAGAGAGTTCAGAAACATCATAAGATCCAACTATAATTGCATAGCCCGCGATACATCAAGATCGTATCACCTCAAGAACATGAGAGAGAGAGAGAGATCAAACACATAGCTACTGGTACATACCCTCGGCCTCGAGGGTGAACTACGCCCTCCTTGTCATGGAGAGCGCCGGGATGATGAAGATGGCCACCGGTGAGGAATCCCCCCTCCGGCAGGGTGCCGAAATAGGGTCCCGATTGGCTTTTGGTGGCTACAGAGGCTTGCGGTAGTGGAACTCCCGATCTATGGCGCTCCTGGATGTTTTCAGGGTATATATATATATATATATATATATATATATATATATATATATATATATATATATAGGCGAAAGAAGTCGGTCAGGGGAGCCACGAGGGTCCCATGAGGGTGGGGGCGTGCCCAGGGGGTAGGGCGCACCCTGGACCCTCGTGGCCACCTCGTTGCTTCCCTAACGTCTACTCCAAGTCTCCTGGATTGCGTTCATTCCAAAAATAACTACCCCGAAGGTTTCATTCCTTTTGGACTCTGTTTGATATTCCTTTTCTGCAAAACACTGAAATAGGCAAAAAAAACAGCAATTTGCACTGGGCCTCCAGTTAATAGGTTAGTCCCAAAAATAATATAAAAGTGCTTAGTAAAGCCCATTAAACATCCAAAACAGATAATATAATAGCATGGAACAATCAAAAATTATAGATACATTGGAGACGTATTAGGCTACTACAGGATGGCCGAGGAGATGGAGGTAGCCTTAGCGGGCTCCTCCATTGCAGAAGAGCACCGTGCCCTGATCGGCATGATGCTGCATGGCTTCCTGTCCTTAGAGGCTGGAATGCACAAGATCTTAAAGGGCCTCATCAAGAGCTTCGAGGTATGCTTGTTTATGTTTGTACTAAGAATATCCTCCATGCTTAGAATTACTCGTAAAAGCGGGCTTTGTCCGAAGACTTTTTTGCTTATATCCTAGCGTCTCACTTGTAAGAGCATAGCCAGTTAGTAGCCCCCGAGCCCAAAGTTAGTTTTAATAAACTGGCTTGATTCAGTAGCCCCCAAGGCTCTGGATAGCCTTCAAAAAGGACCGACCAGGGGATTGGCGTTAGAAACGAGGACTAATGAGTGAGTGTATGTTTGCAGGTATCGACCTCAGCTCTGAACTCTGCCTCCGAGTAGATAGTGGAGATAAACTAGAAGCTCAAGAGGTCCGATGAGGACCTTGATCTAATACAAAAGTAGATCGAGCAATCTCAAGCTAAGCTCGAGAAGTTGCAAGGTGTTACTTTGAAAATGCGCTTAAATTTTAAATGCTGATGCCGAGATGTTTTTCATGACAACTTTTATGACAGAGCTTGAGGTGCTCAAGGCCGAGCTGTGGAAACCTCGGCGGGAGGCCGAGCAGTAGAAGGTTGCGGTCACCAAGACTGAGAAGGACCTAACCTCTAAAAAGGTGGCTAGGGCAAGGACCAGGTGCAGGTCCTGGAAGTGGAGGAGACCCTGAAGGGTGTGTACCGGGAGCAGGATGCCCTTCAGGACAAGGAGAAGGAGGCGAGCGCAGAGCTCGACAAGCTGCACCTGGCACAGGCCAAGGCCCAAGCAGACCGTGAAGTGCTCCATCAAGTGAGACAGATCGCTTCTAGTAAGCCATTTTTACTTCAGTGTGTTTTTGGCCGCAAGGGGTTCGTCGAGCTCACCCAACTATGGCGATCCGTAGAGGCCTTCGCCACTCTCTCGAAAAGCACGCCGGACACCGGCGCGGGAGGGCTATGCCACATAGAGGGTGTCCTGGTAGCAATTCCAGGCGCCATCTCATACAGAGTTGCTGAATCATCAGATGAGGCAGCTGATGGAGCTCCTCCGCATGGCAAAGCTGTCGCTTTAGGACATTTGCGTCAACCTTTGTCGCACGGAGGCGTTGTCGTCCGGCTTCTTCGGGCTTCTTGTCTGGTTGCAAGAGGCTAGCCCCCAAGTGGCGCACTGGAAGCGTTCCGTGTGCCTGGAGGGTGCCCAGCGGGCGTACGCTCGCGTGAGGATGCATGATCCGTGCATCAAAGCCGCGATTGTGGTTGTAGGGCCTCCCGAAGGAAAGAATCAGACCGTGGAGCAATTCCTTGTCGAGGTGATGGAAGGAGCCCGGATCACCGAGGTCGAGTGTCCTAAAGACACTATATTCCTTTAGGTAGTACTTCAGAATGCCGAAGTGTAGTGGAATGTAAAAGACTTCCTTTTGTATGAAATGAATGCGACTTTATATTATAAAATATGATTGTGTGCTTTATTTTTTGACTCCTGTGTGACCGTGTTAAAACTGAAAGTGACCAGTCGTCGGCTCCAACCCCTTTCTATAGTATACAAAGGGTGTTTCCTAGGCAATCATGACCCTTAGCCGATGTCTCAATTTCCTGAAGGTGGTCCAGGCACATGGAAATGAGGCGATCGGACTATAGTGGTTTAATAACTTTCACTTAGTCGGAGGAGCTTGACTATGAGGGCTGATAACAAGACCCCTGTATTCGAAGTGGTTGGATGCATAGCTGGTGTTGATGCCACTAACCACTTTGGCTAATTTGATAAAAAGCCCTTTGTTTAACACGGATGATCTCGAATGATACATTGCTTGACGCTGTCATTGGACGGCCGACCAGTTTACGCTTACCAAGACAGCCAGTTTTCGGCTTTCTCCACTGAGGTGTGATAATCCACAAGTATAGGGGATCAATTGTAGCCTTTCTCGATGAGTAAGAGTGTCGAACTCAACGAGGAGCTAAAGGTAGAACAAACATTCCCTCAAGTTCTATCGGCCACCGATACAACTCTACGCACACTTAATGTTCGCTTTAACTAGAACAAGTATGAAAATAGAAGTACTTTGTAGGCGTGATAGGATAGGTTTGCAAGATAATAAAGAACACATAAATAAAAGATAGGGGCTGTCTAGATAAAGAAACAATTAAGTTAGTTTTAGTAGAGAGCTCTTTGTCACAAGAAAGTTATTTGTCCCTAGGCAATCGATAACTAGACCGGTTATCATTATTGCAATTTTATATGAGGGAGATGTGTAAGCTAACATACTTTCTCTACTTGGATCATATGCACTTATGATTGGAACTCTAGCAAGCATCCGCAACTACTAAAGATCATTAAGGTAAAACCCAACCATAACATTATAGTTTCTAGTCCTCTTTACTCCCATATGCAAACTACCTACTTACTCGGGTATGTGTTTCTATCACTCACGCCACCCACCATAAGCAAATCGTGAACATATTGCAGACCCTACAGCGGGGACCCCTCACGCTTGCGCGACACGGAGAGCACCATAGGACAGCACCAATAATAAAACATACAACTCAAACCAATCATCATCATCAATCAACCCATTGGACAAAACGGATCTACTCAAACATCATAGGATATCCCTACATCATTGGGAAATAATATATAGCGTTGAGCACCATGTTTAAGTAGAGATTACAGCAGTGAGAAGAGGTGTTACACCACTGCATATAGGGGGAGAGAGTTGGTGATGAGGACGGCAAAGTTGTTGGTGTAGATCGTCATCACGATGATGGCCCCAGCGGCGTTCCGGCGCCACCGGGAGAGAGGGGGAGAGAGCCCCCTCCTTCTTCTTCTTCCTTGGCCTCCCCCCCTAGATGAGAGGATGGTTTCCCCTCTGGTCCATGGCATCCATGGCGGCGGAGGGGTGGGAGCCCTCCGCAATTGGATCTCTCTCTCTGTGTGTGTTTCCTTCTGCTTCTGCGCTCCCTGATTCTGGCCTTTCACCGTTTCTTAAATTCCCGGAGATCCGTAACTCTGATTGGGCTGAAATTTTAACATGATTTTTATCTGGATATTATCTTTCTTGTGGCCGAATAAGGGTACCAACCGCCTTATAGGGTGGCCACAAGCCTCCCATGCACGCCCAGGGTAGGGGAGTGCGCCCCTAGGGCTTGTGGGCCCCTCGAGCATTATCTCACGTTGATTCTTTTTCCCCAAAATCACATATATTCCAAAAAAATCTCTTTAAGTTTTTATCGTGTTTGGACTGCATTTGATATGGATATTTTCTAAACAAAAAACATGCAACAAACCGGAACTGGCACTGGGCACTGGATCAATATGTTAGTCCCAAAAATAGTATAAAAAGTGGCCAATTTTTTTTAAAAGTATATGAAAGTTGTAGAATATTGGCATGAAACAATAAAAAAATATAGATACAACATAGACGTATTAGCATCCCCAAGCTTAATTCCTGCCTGTCCTCGAGTAGGTAAATGATCAAAAAAGATAATTTTTTTATGTGGAATGCTACCTAGCATAATCTTGATCATATAATCTAATCATGGCATGAATATTAAGACACGGGTGATTCAAAGCAATAGTCTATCATTTGACATAAAGACAATAATACTTCAAACATATTAATAAAGCAATCATGTATTTTCAAAATAACATGGCCAAAGAAAGTTATCCCTACAAAATCATATAGTCTGGCTATGCTCCATCTTCACCACATAAAGTATTTCATCATGCACAACCCCGATGACAAGCCAAGCAATTGTTTCATACTTTATATGTTCTCAAGCCTTTTCGACTTTCATGCAATACATGAGCATGAGCCATGGATATAGCACTATAGGTGGGATAGAATATGATGGTGGAGGTTCTGTGGAGAAGAACAAAAAGGAGAAAGTCTCACATTGACATGGCTAATCAATGGGTTATGGAGATGCCCATAAATTGATGTCAATGCAAGGAGTAGGGATTGCCATGCAACGGATGCACTAAGAGCTATAAGTGTATGAAATCTGAAACTAAAAACTAAGTGGGTGTGCATCCAACTTGCTTGCTCATGAAGACCTCGGGCATTTCAGGAAGCCCATCATCGGAATATACAAGCCAAGTTCTATAATGAAAATTCCCACTAGTGTATGAAAGTGATAACTAAAGAGACTCTCTACATGAAGAACATGGTGCTACTCTGAAGCACAAGTTTGGTAAAAGGATAGTAGCATTGCCGCTTCTCTCTTTTTCTCTCATTTTTTTGTTTTCTTTTTCTCTCCTTTTTTTGGGCTCTCTTTTTTTGGTCTATTTTTTATATATTTTTGTTTTTTCGTCCCGAATCTCATCCCAACTTGTGGGGGAATCATAGTGTCCATCATCCTTTCCTCACTGGGACAATGTTGTAATAATGCTAATCATCACACTTTTATTTACTTACAACTCGATATCTAGAACAAAGTATGACTCTATATGAATGCCTCTGACAGTGTACCAGGATGTGCAATGATCAAGCATAGCAAAGATATAAAAAATGGACAAGCCATGAAAATATCATGCTAGCTATCTTACGATCATGCAAAGCAATACGACAATGAATGCTCAAGACATGTATATGATGATGATGGAAGTTGCATGGCAATATATCTCGGAATGGCTATGGAAACGCCATGATAGGTAGGTATGGAGGCTGTTTTGAGGAAGATATAAGGAGGCTTATGTCTGATAGAGCATATCATATCATGGGGTTTGGATGCACCAGCGAAGTTTTCACTGACTCTCGAGGTGAGAAAGGGCAGTGCACGTTACCGAAGAGGCTAGCAATGATGGAAGCGTGAGAGTGCGTATAATCCATGGACTTAACATTAGTCATAAAGAACTCACATACTTATTGCAAAAGTTTATTAGCCATCAAAACAAAGTACTAATACGCATGATCCTAGGGGGATAGATTGGTAGGAAAAGACCATCACTCATCCCCGGCCGCCACTCATAAGGAAGACAATCAAAAATAAATCATGCTCCGACTTCATCACATAACGGCTCACCATACGTGCATGCTTCGGGAATCACAAACCTTAACACAAGTATTTCTACCAATCCACAATTACTCACTATCATGACTCTAATATCACCATCTTTATATCACAAAACTATTGCAAGGAACCAAACATATCATATTCAGTGATCTACAAGTTTTATGTAGGATTTTATGACTAACCATGTGAATGCCAATTCCTGTCAACTCTCTAAATAGATATAAGTGAAGCATGGGAGTTTAATTCTTTCTACAAAATATATGCCCACGCTCTAACAAATATAAGTGAAGCAAAAGAGCATTTGACAAATGGCGGTTTTCTATGTGAAGAGAAACAGGCAATCCAAACTTCAAATGATATAAGTGAAGCACATGAAGCATTCTATAAGGCCATACTCAAAAGATATAAGTGAAGTGCAAAGAGCATTCTATAAATCAACCAATGACTATCTCATACCAGCATGGTGCATTATTAAAATAAAAATAAAAAGCACACGACGCTCCAAGATTTAAACATATCATGTGGCGAATAAAAATATAGCTCCAAGTAAAATTACTGATGATCATTAGAAGAAAGAGGGGATGCCTTCCGGGGCATCCCCAAGCTTAGTTGCTTAGGAGTCCTTGAATATTACCTTGGGGTGCCTCGGGCATCCCCATTCTTAGACTCTTGACACTCCTTATTCCTTTATCCATCGTGATCTCATCCAAAACTTGAAAACTTCAATCACACAAATCTTAACAAAACCCTCGTGAGATCCATTAGTATAATAAAACAAATCACCACTTTAAGTACTATTGCAAACACATTCATATTTTGTTTTTGCAGTGTATCTACTGTTTATAACTTCTCTATGGCTTATACCACCGATAAAATTGATAGTTTCATCAAAACTAGCAAAACAATGCATCAAAAACAGAATCTGTCTTAAACAAGACAGTCTGTAGTAATATGAACATCTACCATAATTTTGTAACTCCAAAAATTCTGAAAAAATAGGAAAAAATAAAAAATTTGTATAGCAGTATTGTGAAAACGTTTCAGAAGATTTTGACATTCCAGTAAAAAACGTAAATTCATGCACTTCAGCCAAAGTTTCTGTTTTCCCACTTCACATACCAAACAAGCAATCTAATCATCCTAAAGGCAAACCTTGACACATTATTTCTATAATACAATGGATTTGTACAAGGTAATTATTTTTGTTGAAAAGTTCCTGTAATCAAGGTTTGCAAAAGTTTCCATGGGCATGAACAAAGTTCAAGCAGCTCCCCCACTTCAACGGTGCTCGTCTTTCTTACTTTCACTTTTCTTTTTGAAAAAGTTTAGGTTCCCCACTTTTTTTAAATTTTTAAAAGCACGCAACAGAAGTAAATGACTCTCTAAAACTTCCGGGTTGTCTCCATGGCAGCGCTTTCTTTAAATCCATTAAGCTAGGCATAAAGTGCTTAAGTAATTTATCCACCCGGATCCCAAGGTATATCAAAGCCAATTTTAATTAACGATGATTTGTAATTTAGTAGTGAGAAGAAAGTAACATATATCATGCAATGATGAAGTATAACTCTCTTCCTATGCATCGGCATGTCATAAAAGAACAATTCATGCACACAAAGTAAAGGCCGATACATAGTATAAATAGTTTCTCGCAATTTTATCGTATTCGAAACATAGAGAGGCGGAGATGTAGTTCCTCTCTCATAATAATTGCAAGTGGCAGTAGCAAGCACATGCATATTGTATTCATCAGAATCATCATGTGTAGTAGTAAAACTCAACCCATCAATATAATCCTTAATAAGCGCAAACTTCTCTAGTAAAGTGTAGTTGGGAGAATTAAAAAAGATAATAGGACTATCATGCGTGGGTGCAATAGCAACAATTTCATTCTTACCCTAAGGAACTATAGCAAGTTCATCCCCATAAGCATCATTCATATTGGCCTCATGTCCACAAGCATAGCAAGCATCAGTTTCATCAAAAAGGGATATTTCACGAATCCAAGGGATCATAGTAATCATCCTTCCGTAAGCATGACGGGAAATTAAATAATCTATGAGTTGAAGAGTTACTCTCATTAGAAGGTGGGCACGGGTGATCAATCCGCTCTTCCTTCCTTTGTTCTTCGCTCTCCTCCTCATCTTTTTCATCACAGTGTCATCAAGTTCTTCTTCCATAGTTTCCTTCAAAATATTAGTCTCCTCTTGGACAGCGGAGACTTTCTCAATATACTCATCAATATCAGCATTATATTCATAATTCTCATAGCAATATTTAAGTATAGCATAATTTTTAGGTCTGTAAACAACATCATCAAGATTTTCACACTTCTCAAACAAAGATTCAATTTCATAAGCACCCTTAAAAGCAAAGAATTCTTCTATTCGTTCCACATCATAGTACTCATATATACCATTAGCATAAGAAGCCAAGGTATCATTATCATTAAATTTACATGAAAAGGGAAGGTGTGGAGCCTTCATCCTAGAGCAACAAGTATAATCATATCTCCGGCATAAATTCCAAGCATACCAATGCAACATATGAATTTGATCCCATAAGAGTTTCCTTTTTTGAGTCAAGGGATAATCCCTAAATTATTCATGTTGATCCAACGTGTCTCCCATTATCAAGTTGAATGGGGTTTTCTCAGGATTATCAAAGTAGTGTTTAATATTTTCCACATAACGAGCATCGAGGGTTTTAGGAGGTTCCCCATCTCCATGAGTAGCAAGTAAACCTAATTTTTTTGGTATTTTGTGTTCCATATCCATAACTAAAGATATAAAACAACTAAGAACAACAAATAAAATCTACTTATTGAATAAAGCAAACAAGCACACCCAAGAATATTCACCCCACCCTATTGCTCCTCGGCAACAGCGCCAGAAAAAGGTCTTGATAACCCACAAGTATAGGGGGTCAATTGTAGCCTTTCTCGATAAGTAAGAGTGTTGAACCCAACAAGGAGATAAAGGTAGAACAAATATTACCTCAAGTTCTATCGATCACCGATACAACTCTACACACACTTAATGTTCGCTTTACACAGAACAAGTATGAAAATAGAAGTACTTTGTAGGTGTGATAGGATAGGTTTACAAGATAATAAAGAAAATATAAATAAAAGATAGGGGCTGTTTAGATAAAGAAACAATTAAGTTAGTTTTCGTAGAGATCTCTTTGTCACAAGAAAGTTATTTGTCCCTAGGCAATCGATAACTAGACAGGTAATCATTATTGCAATTTTATACGAGGGAGAGGCATAAGCTAACATACTTTCTCTACTTGGATCATATGCACTTATGATTGGAACTCTATCAAGCATCCTCAACTACTAAAGATCATTAAGGTAAAACCCAACCACAGAGCTAAAGTATCAAGTCCTCTTTACTCCCACACGCAAACTACCTACTTACTCAGGTTTGTGTTTCTATCACTCAGGCCACCCACCATAAGCAAATTGTGAACATATTGCAAACCCTACAGCAGGGATCCCTCACGCTTGCGTGACACAGAGAGCACCATAGGACAACACCAATAATAAAACATACAATTCAAACCAATCGTGATCATCAATCAACCCATTAGACAAAATGGATCTACTCAAACATCGTAGGATAGCCATACATCATTGGGAAATAATATATAGCATTGAGCACCATGTTTAAGTAGAGATGACAGCCGGGAGAAGAGGTGTTACACCGCTGCATAGAGGGGGAGAGAGTTTGTGATGATGGCGGCAAAGTTGTTGGTGTAGATCGCCGTCAGATGATGGCCCCGGCGGCGTTCCGGCGCCACCGGGAGAGAGGGGGAGAGAGCCCCCTCCTTCTTCTTCTTACTTGCCCCCCTAGATGGGAGGAGGGTTTCCCCTCTGGTCCATGGCCTGCATGGCAGTGGAGGGGCGGGAGCCCCTCCGAGATTGGACCTCTCTCTCTATGTTTCCTTCTGTTTCCGCGCTCCCTAATTCTAGCCTTTCATCATTTATTAAATTCCCAAGGATATGTAACTCTGATTGGGCCAAAATTTTAACACGATTTTTATCCGGATATTACCTTTATTGTGGCCGAAGAAGGGCACCAACTGCCTTACGTGGTGGCCATAAGCCTCCCAGGCGCGCCCACGGTAGGGGGGCGCCCCTAGGGATTGTGGGCCCCTCGGGCATCATCTCGCGTTGATTACTTTTCCTAAAAATCACATACATTCCAAAAAAATCTCCATAATTTTTTATAGCGTTTGGACTCCGTTTGATATGGATATTCTGCGAAATAAAAAACATGCAACAAACAGGAACTGGTACTGGGCACTGGATCAATATTTTAGTCCCAAAAATAGTATAAAAAGTTGCCAAAAATATATGAAAGTTGTAGAATAATGGCATGAAACAATCAAAAATTATAGATACAATGGAGACGTATAAGGCGCTCTGCCATTCATGCTGGCAGCGCAATCACAGTGGTTCTCTCTTTACACCCTTAGCCGAATGGATCAGAAACGTAAGTGGTAAGCATAGGAGCCGGGCAACCCGACTATTGACCAAAATCTATGTCTGAAACTGATTCATATAACGCAACATCAGAGATGCCGAAGAAATAATTCGGACTTGTTGTTGAGGCATGAGATTAAAATTTGAGTCCTTGGTGATGCAAATAACAGTTGTATCGTGATAGTATACTTTTGGCTCAAAGGCAGTAGATATAAGGAAATGCTTAATGACCTCAAGGGGTGCACTTTCTTTATTTCATGTGGTCAAGTCTTACATGCCGAGCTTTAACAAAAGGGACTTGTAAAAGATACAATGCAGAAAAAAATGAAAAGGAAAGGAGCAAAAACAGGGCAGACATGTTGCTGGGTTGATTTAGCCCGAGTCCTTCCCTGTCACACGTTTGTGTCTTGGTGCCATTGACCACCTCATCTTCATTTATGGTGAAGTTCGTATGGGCTATCTGCAACCTCGACCGTTTGTTTGCTTGATGCTTTCGTTCATCAGGTCATTTAAAGAGGTGTGCAACTGCCGCTTGGATGGTTTGAGCCATGTGGACATGCCACTCCCATTTGGGCCTTTTATAGTGCCTTGTTGGTATGCAAGTCTGAAGTACATCGCTGCTTGCTCGTGCCGAGAATGAGGTATTGATTGCTTCGGCTCCTCGGTCGCCCATGGAATTTTCAGTACAACGTTATTGATACATCTCCAATGTATCTATAATTTATGAAGTATTCATGCCATGTTTACATCAATTTTATATGGTTTTGGTATGATTTAGTTGGAACTAACCAGGACTAACGATGTTTTCAGAACTATCATGGTGTTGGTTTTCGTGCAGAAATAAAAGTTCTCCAAATGCAATGGAACTCTTTAACAATTTTTTTTGAATACCAGAAGGTGAATGAGGTGAGCACAAGACACCTGGGCACACCAGGAGGCCCATGCGTGCCCTGGTGGGTAGTGCCCACCTCGAGGTCCATCTTCGCGTGATTCCAACATTGAAAAATCCTATAAATAGAGAAAGCGTCAGAAATAACCCTAGGTAAGAATTTCCGCCGCCGCAAACCTCTGTAGCCACGAAAAGCCAATCTAGACCCTGTTCCGGCACCCTGCCGGAGGGAAAATCATCTCCGGTGGCCATCTTCATCATCCCAGCGTCCACCATGATGAGGAGGGAGTAGTCCACCCTCGGGGCTGAGGGTTTGTACTAGTAGCTATGTGTTTAATCTCTCTCTCTCTCTCGTGTTCTTGAGATGTCACGATCTTGATGTATCGTGGGCTTTGTTAATATATTTGGATCGTATGGTGTTTTCCCCTCTCTATCTTGTTGTGAATTGAGTTTTCCCTTTGAGATTTTGTTTTATCAGATTGAATACTTTTATTGATTTGAGAGCACTTGATGTATGTATTGCTATGAATACGTATGGTGACAATGGGGCATCATATTGATTCACTTGATATGTGTTTTGGCACTCAACTCGCGGATTCCCGAGGTGACATTGGGGTAATGTATGCATAGGAGCACTCTTTGAGTTTCTTTGTGTTGGATTGAGTATTATGAATCTGAAATTGTTTGATGCATATCGTATGATCAAGTACCGGATACTCGCGGTAACATTGGAGTATCTAGGTGATATTAGAGTTGGTTGATGTGTATCATATGGTGTTATTTTAGTACAAACTCTTGGTTAGATCGACCAGGAAGAATAACTTGGAGTTATTTTAGTACAAACTCTAGGATAGACAGATCGAAAAGAATAGCTTTGAGGTGTTTCGTACCCTAGAAACAATTTCTTCTTAAGTTCTCCACTACATAAGAACTTTAGAGTGATTCTTCATCGCACATCGAGGGATGGTTATATGATCCAATTATATTAGCATTGTTGAGAGACTGCACTAGCAGAAGTACGAACCCTAGGCCTCATTTTCAAGCATTGCAATACCATTTGTGCTCACTCTTGTTACTTGCTACCTTGATGTTTTTTATTGTTACTATTAAAAAATCAATATCAACTAACATTATTATACTTTTATCACCATCTCTCAGCCGAACTAGTGCACCTATACAATTTACCATTGTATTTGGTGTGTTGGTAACACAAGAGACTTATTATTATTGGGTTGTAGGGTTGTTTGAGAGAGACCATCTTCATTCTACGCCTCCTACGGATTGATAAACCTTAGGTCATCCACTTGAGGGAAAATTGCTACTGTCCTACAAAACTCTGCGCTTGGAGGCCCAACACAAGTCTACAAGAACAAGTTGTGTAGTAGACATGAAGCTCTTTTCTGGCGCCGTTGCCAGGGAGGTGAGTTCTTGAAGGTATATCTTTAAATCTTGTAATTGAATCTTTTAGTTTCCTATTGATCACTAGTTTTGTTTATAATAAGAAAACTACAAAAAAATGGAATTGAGTTTGTCTCATATTAATCGTCTTTATAATGTCTTTCAATAAAATGATGGAATGGAAAATTGTGCTCAATTAATAGAAGAAGAATTCAATAAAATGTTTGGCATAAAAACTTTGAATGATGAGCATGATTGCAATGTTGCTAGTATGAATTCTTTGAATATCCATGATGTTAATGATAAGCAAAGCCATAAGCTTGGGGATGCTATGTTTGATGAAGATGATATTTTTAGTCCCCCAAGTTTTGATGAGAATATTTATCATGATGAATGCATGCCTCCTATTTATGATGATTATATTGATAAAAGTGGATTTGGAGAGGTCATGACTTTATCCAATGATGATTCCACTATCTTGGAAGAGGTTTCAATTGATTATGAAAACAAAGTTGCTAACTATGATGATTATGGTGACGACATGTATGCTATCAAGAATAATGATAACGATGCAACTTGTCATCATGATTTTAGTTTTCAATCACATGATAGTTATTCATTGAGTTTGCTCCCACTACTATTGATGACTATAAATTTGCTTATGTGGAGAGAAACAAAATTTCTATGCTTATGTATCATGAAAAGAATGCTTTATGTGATATTTATATTGTTGAATACATTATGATTCTATGGAAATTTATTATGAGAGAGGAACATATGCTCGTAGGTATTGGAATAATATCAAGTTTCCTCTCTATGTGTTGAAAATCTTGAAGTTGTGCTTGTTTTGCCTTCCTATGCTAGTTGATTCTTGTTCCCATAAATTGTTTGCTCAAAAAATCCCTATGCATAGGAAGTGGGTTAGACTTAAATGTTCTAGTCATGTGATTCATGGTGCTCTCTTTATGTTTCAATTCTTTACTTCTATGTGAGCATCCTTGAAATCATCATGCCTAGCTTAAAATGCATAAAAGAAAAGCACTTGTTGGGAGACAACCCAACACTTTTACCTATTGTTTTTGTGTGTTTACATGATTAATCTACTCTAGTAATCATTTTTATAGCTTTTGTTTCAATAAAGTGCCAAGTAAAGCCTTTGCGATAGTGTGTATGATAGTTGGTTTGGTTCTGTGCAAAAACAGAAACTTTTGCGCCCAGTAACAGAACTGATCTGCTCTGGTGGAACGTGATAAATTCTTGATTTTTTAAATATTATTGATATACAAATTTCCTATGTTGTCCTAATTGTTCAGTATTTTTGAGTAGCAGAAGTATGGTTGTTGTCCAGATCATTACAGACTGTTTCGTTTTTGACAGATTCTATTTTCAATGCATAGTTTGCTTGTTTCCTTGTTTCCATGACTTATATTGCTCAATATAAATTTTGTAAATGATAATCTATAGTAGGCATTGTGTGAGAACAATTATGAATCTTGTCTTTCACAGTACCAAAGTGAATGGTTTGCTCTTTATCATACTTACCTATCTCCAAAGTTCCATTAAGTTTTGTGTGACTGAAGTTTTCAAGTTTTGGGGTGAGATATCGATAGGAGGAGAATAAGGAGTGGCAAGACCCTAAGCTTGAGGATGCCCAAGGCACCCAAAGGTAATATTCAAGGAAGACCCAAGCAACTAAGCTTGGGGATGCTCCGAAAGGCATCCCCTCTTTCATCTCCAACATTATCGGTAACCTTATTTGGAGCTATATTTCCATTCGTCACATGATTGAGTTTTGCTTGGAGCATCATTTTATTTTGTTCTTATTTGCTTGCTGTTATTTTGAATATATTTTTGTACCTTTTACAGCAATAAAAAAAGTCAAGTATAGCCTTTACCATGCCTATTTGCAAGCCTACATGTTGTTGTTTAAAACAAGAAAGTTTGTTGTCATTGTATGAATTCATCTGGAAAGTCAGAACCCGATAAAATCTTGAAATTTTTAAAGAATATGCTATGATAAATTTTCTACAGTGTGGTAATTTTCCAGAATTTTTGGAGTTAAATAAGTATAGATATTATTGCATTCTTTACATACTGTATTGTTTTGACAGATTGCTGTTATGTTTGCATATGTTCGCTTATTTAATGATTCTATTTGAGAATAGGATTATTAAATATGCAGAGGCATTTAGTATGAAATTTTAAATAATAATTTTAGTGATTTTCTACAGTAGGGAATGATAAGTTTTTGCGTTGATTTATACTAATTTATCTCTCGAGTTCTTGCCGAGTTTTGTGTGGATGAAGTTTTTAAGATTTAGGGAAACCGTGATATAAAAGGAATTAAGGAGACACAAAGCTCAAGCTTGGGGATGCCCAAGGCACCCCAAGATAATATTACAAGAAGTCTCAAGCATCTATGCTTGGGGATGCCCTGGTAGGCATCCCACCTTTGTTCTTCAACAATTATCGGTTAGTATTGGTTGAGTCTAAGTTTTTGCTTCTTCACGTGAGTTGTGCGATTCTTGGAATATATTTTTTTGTTTTGCTTGCTATTTAATAAAATACTTAGATCTAAAAATTTTAAATAAGAGAGAGTCCTCAATTAGCTACCATTTACTTAACTACTTGGTTGATCTTCACTTATATCTTTTTGGAGTAGCTTGTTTTTTACTCTCGTGCTTCACTTATATCCTATGAGTAAATTATTGAACGAACTGAATGTAATGAATTTAAATTACATGTTCATATTATGCCTAGTACTAGCTTCACATTGGGTTTAGAAAGTGAAATCTTTTGAAGCTTGACAATCACAATATTGGTCATACAAGCAATTCATGAATGATTAGTATAAGGAAGAGAACTTTCACATGCAAATATATTATCTTGGACATCTTCTATGATTGTGAATACCCATTAATTATTTTCACACTTGAGCAAATTAGTTAAAGTTGGACAAGGAAGACGACTTAATGAGTTATGGTTGTGTATATTTGCATAGAAGTTATATTGTCATGGATCCTCCAATATCTGGTGTTTGCCTAGGATCTTTTGCTAGCCAAAAATTTGTACAAAGTAGACATACTACTTGTGCATCCAAAAACCCTTAAGCCCAGTTTCTTGCCATGAGTGTCCACCATACCTACCTCTGGATTGAATACGATTGTTCAAGTAAGTTTTCATCAGTGCATAAGGCAATAAAAATTGCTCCTAAATATGTTTGATCTTTTATTGTAAGGGAAAATTGAGCGTTGTACGAACTTGTGATGGCAAAGTAATAAAAGCGACGGACTGCATAATAAAGGTTGCTATCATAAGGGGCAATATAATGTGGCGTTCCTTTGCATTAAGAGATTGGGCATCCAAATAAAAAGCGCATGACAACCTCTGCTTCCCTCTACGAAGGGCCTATCACTTACTTTTCAGTACCTACTTTTATGCAACAGTCAATAGGGTGCATTCTCATTTCAACCTCAATTATTCTCTAGTCGTCAATCATCATGTGGTGGGGAAAGATCTAGGCACATATGACCAGTCAAATATATTTGATCATGAATTATTATTGTTGACAATTATCTCTATGATAAATGAGTTGGGAGGCAAAACATTAAGCCCCTATCATTCTCTGTGTTCGATGGATGTCATTTGTTCTAAGAATATGCTTTGAGTACTAGCAATCATAGAAGACTATATGATGATTGAGTATGTGGATCTCTTACTTAGACTTTGTTGACTAAGTTGAATTGCAATTCTTGGTGACATAGAACATAGGTTGTTAAGTTTCAAGAGAATTCATTGTTTGAACCATAGCATGTGAATTAGTTGCTACTTTAACATGATGAGTCTTAGGAGAAATAGTTGCTATTATGATGCTAGGAAAAGTGATTGAAATTATCATTTATCAAACTTCTGCACTTTGCTAGCATTCACACTTCATAAATTATTCCTTTTATTATTTACCTACTCGAGGACGAGTAGGAATTAAGATTGGAGATGCTGATACGTCTCCAATGTATTTATAATTTATGAAGTATTCATGCCATGTTTACAACAATTATATGGTTTTGGTATGATCTGGATGGAACTAACCTGGACTAACGCTGTTTTTAGTAGAACAACCGTGGTGTTGTTTTTTGTGCAGAAATAAAAGTTCTCCAAATGCAATGAAACTTTTTGAGAATTTTTTTTGGAATAAAAGAGGCACTAGAAGCTTCGTGGGAGGACCATAAGGTGAGCACAAGACACCTCGGCGTGTCGAGAGGCCTAGGCGTGCCCAGGTGGGTTGTGCCCACCTCGAGGCCCATCTTTGCGTGATTCCAATGCTGAAAAATCCTATAAAGAGAAAAATCATCATAAATAACCCTAGATCAGAAGTTCCACTGTCGCAAGCCTCTGTAGCCACAAAAAACCAATCTTGACCCCGTTCTGGCACCCTGCCGGAGGGGGAATCATCACCGGTGGCCATCTTCATCCTCCCAGCGGCCACCATGATGAGGAGGGAGTACTCCACCCTCAGGGTTGAGGGTTTGTTTGAGTAGCTATGTGTTTAATCTCTCTCTCTCTCCCTCTCTCTCTCGTGTTCTTGATATGTCACCATCTTGATGTATCGTGGGCTTTGTTAATATAGTTGGATCATATGGTGTTTTCCCCTCTCTATCTTGTTGTGAATTGAGTTCTCCCTTTGACATTTTGTTTTATCGGATTGAATACTTTTATGGATTTGTGAGCACTTGATGTATGTCTTGCTATGAATACCTGTGGTGACAATGGGGTATCATATTGATTCACTTGATATGTGTTTTGGCACTCAACTCGCGGATTCCCGAGGTGACATTGGGGTAATCTATGCATAGGGGTTGATGCATGTTCTCGTCTTTTATTCTCTGGTAGAAATGTTGAGGTACTCTTTGAGGTTCTTTGTGTTAGATTGAGTATTATGAATCTAAAATTGTTTGATGCATATCGTATGATCAACTCACGGATACTTGTGGTGACATTGGAGTATCTAGGTGACATTAGAGTTGGTTGATGTGTATCATATGGTGTTATTTTAGTGCAAACTCTAGGATAGACTTATCGGAAAGAATAGCTTTGAGGTGGTTTCGTACCCTACAAACAATTTCTTCTTATGTTCTCTGCTAGATAAGAACTTTGGAGTGATTCTTCATCGCACGTTGAGGGATGGTTATATGATCCAATTATATTAGCATTGTTGAGAGACTGCATGTTATGGCACTGTTAGAAGGAGGGCGCGAGAGGGCCGTCCGGGGGCCTTTTGCCTACGGCCAGGCAAGGGGGAAGGGATTTCCTTCTTAATTCTTGCTTGATTAGATTGATACATCTCCTCTCTTTATATAGAGAGGTTTACTTGACTCCCAGGCAAGGCTTACTTGATCCCTAAGCAAGCGACTCTTATCTCTAATTAACCCTAAGACTAACGGCCCCATTAGGCCCATTACGTACTGTAACACTACACCCCACCTGGACATGCAGCTTGTCCTCAAGCTGCAGCCTAACCAACTTATAACCATGACTCGATGCAACACAAACCTAACACCTAAAAACAAGCCTTTTACATCTCGGCTTGTTTTATTATTCTCAACCTGAAATGGACTGGGAAGCTTTATTTTGGACCCCTCAACAAAAAGTGGACACCATCCGCACGTCGGACGTGCACGTGTACAGCCACTTGGATCCCATGGACACCACCTGGACCAAATGAGTGCATGCGTATGGCCACCTGGAAGTGGTCGCAAGAGCGACCAGCAGAGGTGCCCTCGCGGCGGCCGGTGGCGGAAAACAGTGGTGCTACGCGGTGCACTCCTGTCGGTGACACCCTGCCTTCTCCCCGCCGGACGGCTGCTGGTCTGCACTGCACAGGAAAGAGTGGAGGGCTTGCGATGGAGAATGACGAGGAGGGGTGCGCCCCCCAACCACCGATATCGCAGACTTTGAGGTTGCTGCTGCAGGGAAAACAGCATGTCTGCCGTCCATGTGAGAAGCCGTATGCCCAAGATCCCCGACGCATCAGACGAGATCAATGTCCTTTGCACAGTGATGGGCAACTTGGAGGAGCGGCAGCTGCAGACCATGCATCTCCCGCACACGCCGACGCGCTAGGAGGCCGTGCGCAGCAGCCTGCAGCCTCACCACCGTCGACACGTGGCGGGTAGCGATCCAAGATGGAAGCAGTGACGGCGATGGCGAGGACTTGACCTGCTAGATGTGGACGCCCTAGGATGGTGGCGGCACTGATGGGAATGAGGTTGTCGCAGTCCCGTCGTAGGGCATCCCATACTGGGCGGCGGAGCTGACCGGTGGTGGCTCTTGCAGCTGCAGCGGCTGCTGTGGTGTCACGCCGGGCAGCGGTAGCGGCTGCTGCGGCAGAGCACCGGGCGTGGCGGAGGCCGCCAGGACCAGCGGCTGCCACTGCAGCCAGGGCTGGTCGGTGGTGGCGATGGGTGGCAGCTGCAGCGGCCCGGCGAGCACGGCGAAGGCCACCTAGTGCGGCGGCTGCCACGGCAGCCACGGCAGCGCGGGGGCGGCAATGGGCGGCGTAGCCGGGTGCGGCCCATAGGACCCGGCCAAGAACAAGCGGATCTCCTGGACCGCCAGGGTTAGGTCCCGCAGCACCCTGGACACCTCCTCCGGGGTGAGGACGGTTAGTGCGGGCGCGACCGAGGATCCCGGCGCGGGCAGGAGCGGGGCGAAGGTCGTGTTGGTCGCCGGAGGTGACGAGGTGACCGGCAGCGGAAGAGACAGGCTTGGCGGCAGTGAAGACATGATCGAACCGAAGCTAGCTGATACCAAATTGTTATGCCGCTGCTTGAAGGAGGGCGCAAGAGGGCCGTCCTAGGGCCTTTTGCCCAAGGCCAGGCAAGAGGGAAGGGATTTCCTTCTTAATTCTTGCTTGATTAGATTGATACATCTCCTCTCTTTATATAGAGAGGTTTACTTGACTCCCAAGCAAGGCTTACTTGACCCCTAAGCAAGCGACCCTTATCTCTAATTAACCTTAAGACCAACGGGCCCATTAGGCCCATGACGTACTCTAACACTGCACTAGCGAAAGTATGGACTCTAGGCCTCATTTTCAAACATTGCAGTACCGTTTGTGCTCACTTTTGTTACTTGCTACCTTGCAGTTTTTTATTATTACTATTACAAAAATCAATATTTACTATCATCACTACACTTTTATCACCATTTCTTTGCCGAACTATTGCACCTATACAATTTACCATTGTATTTGGCATGTTGGAGACACAAGAGACTTATTATCATTTGGTTGTAGGGTTGTTTGAGAGAGACCATCTTCATCCTATACCTCCCACGGATTGATAAACCTCAGGTCATCCACCTGGGGGAAAACTGCTACTCCTACAAAACTCCGTGCTTGGAGGCCAAACAAAAGTCTACAAGAACAAGTTGTGTAGTTAACATCAATTATGCACCCTAGGGACGTAATGCCCTTCCCAGGGGAGGAGAACGAGAAGCATTTGTCCAATTTGGGGTGAGCGGATGCCTGACAGAGGTCGGCCTGTGCAGCTCGGCTGCGCTTTGATGAGCTACTAGGCATATGTTTAGTTGCACGAGCTGCCTCCTTGGTTGCTTGCACCTCGGCTACAAAAGCACTGTATGCTCCTCTGTTTGGAGGGAGCGTTCGATGTTTCAACTGACTGTAATAACACCATTTGGTCCCAGCACTTTTAGCTTTAAGTATGCATAATGCGGGACTGCGTTGAAGTGTGCAAATGTGGTGCGCCATAGTTGCGCGTGGTATCCGCTACAAAAGCGGACGATATTAAAGAGTGACTCTTCGCTCTGGAAGTTCTCAGGTGACCAGAGACTACCTCTAGTGTTACTGTCCCCGTGTAGCGAGCTTCGACACTAGGTATGACACCTTTAAAGGTGGTGGTGTTGGGCTTGATCTGAGATGAGTCTATGCCCATCTTTCTGATCGTGTCCATGAGGACGCACGTTAGATGGAATCCTTCAATGATCGGACCAAGGACCAAAGTTGCCGATCCACCATGCCTTATGCTGGTCGGATGATCATGTGTGTGAAATGTGATCGGGTAAGCTCACCACGGATTAAACTTCAGGGCAACAGGCTCTACCTCTCTAGAGCGTAAATGTACCGGAGTGCTCGTTTCCTCTCCTTTGTTGGGATGTGGGTAGCGTAAATTATGTTCACGTCTTTCACCTTGTGAGGAAACTATTTCTAGCCTCCGTTTTTGGGGGCGCCAAGGTTCGTTCTCGTCTTTGCTGCAAGGTTGGGCTTTATTTTGGCCCTCCGTCGCCATCTTTCCGCCCTGCTAGAAGACCCAGCAGTTCCTATTGGTGTGATTTGCTGGTTTGTCCGAGGTGCCATGGATCTAGCACGGTATGTCGAGGATCTTGTCTAGCTGGCTGGGTCCATCTTTGTTCCCTTTAAAGGGCTTCTTTTCTACCCGGATCTAAGTCCATTGAATTCTATGTTTACTGCGGTGTCCTCATTATCGCTCCTGCCATTCTTATGCATGCAATTATTCTTACTGCGCCTAGGCTTACCATTGGCGTTGCGAGCCTCCGAGGTACCTACCTCACCATTATGAGTACTATGGACCAGCTAACTATCATCACCTACGCAAAAGCGGGTCATAAGTGAGGTGAGTGCCGCCATGGTCTTCGGCTTATCTTACCCGAGCTGGCATGCGAGCCACTCATCTCGGATGCTATGCCGGAAGGCGGCGATCACCTCGGCGTCGGGGCAGTCTATGATTTGGTTCCTTTTAGTTAAGAACCTATTCCAGAATTTTCTTGCTGACTCACCGGGTTGCTCAATGATATGGCTGAGGTCATCGGCGTCTTGAGGTCGGACATAAGTGCCCTGGAAGTTTGCCCTAAAGGCATCCTAGAGTGCTTCCTAGATCCTGATGGAATGTGGAGGCGAGTTGTTCAGCCAATACCTCGTCGGCCCATATAGTTTGAGCTGCAAATATTTGATAGCATGGAGATCATCTTTGTTGGCCATATGGATATGGAGAAGGAAATCTTCGATCCAAACTACTGCATCAGTCATGCCATCGTATGACTTGATGTTGATGGATTTAATCCCATCTGGGAACTAATGTTCCATCACCCTATCTGTAAAATAGATCGGGTAAGCGGGGCCTCAAAATCGAGCAGTGTCATCTGTCATGCTGGACATTGGGAGATCCGTGTATAAGCTTAGTCCCGAGCTCGGTCGTTCCTGTCCATCCAGGTGTCATAGCCGTCGAGCCCGGCTGGCGCACATCCTCTTGACCCGTAGATGCACCGAGGGGGCTCCTGGTTCGCCTCTATCTAGGGTCGTGCGTCGTAAGGCTCAAAGTAATCAACCTGATCCTTCCCATGGCAGCGTGTCGCTGCTTCAGTGTGAAAATTATCCCTCGTTGGCCTGTCATGCCCTCTAGGGGTCGATCAGGTTGCTCAGCTCGTCCGCGCGTTAAAGTCACATCGTCGGTTACTTCTTCATCGGACTCGGGCAGCAAATGCCTGCACGGGTAAGATTTAGGCGCATTGTGGAACCGCTCTTCAAAGTCTTGCTCGACCGAGAGTACTTCGATCCACTTGTCATTCAGTGTATCTTGATTGGCTTGCAGTTGTTGCTGCTTCTATTTCATGCTTCTGGCGGTGGCCTCAAGACGTTGTCTGAACCGCTCTTGCTCAAAGGGGTTCTCAAGGACTATAAAGTCCTTGATGTCGAGGCTCTCATCGTCCTTGGACTGAGGTAAGTAATTGTCGTCGCCCCCCTCAAAGAGGTCATCGGGGACTTACTTTTCTCCAACGTATCTATAATTAATGAAGTATTCATGCTATGTTTACAACAATTTTATATGGTTTTCGTATGATTTCATTAGAACTAACCCGGACTAACGCTATTTTCAGCAGAACTACCGTGGTGTCATTTTTTGTGTAGAAATAAAAGTTCTCGGAATGGGCTGAAAATTTACGATGAATTTTTATGGACCAAAAGAGAGTGCCGAAGCACTGGAGCTGGGACAGGAAGTGACCGAGGAAGCCACAAGCCTAGGGGGAGCGCCCACTCCCCTAGGGTGTGCCCCGGCTTATGGGCCGCTCGGGCACCCCCTTGATGTCAGACTGATGCCAAAAATATTATAAATACCCAAACCTCCGAAAAGAACCCTAAATCAGAAGTTCCGCCGCCGCAAGCCTTTGTAGACACAAAAAATAATCAGGAGCCCGTTCTGGCACCATACCGGAGGGGGAAACTATCACATCAGCAGAAGAAGAAGAAGACTGTTGTACCTAAACAAATAATGATTCGGAACAAGTTCGGGGAATTCAGCACATGAATAGCCCAACATTGTCAATTTCGGTGGTTCAATGATCCGGATTCTTGTTCGACCTTCATTATCAAGTACAAACAATCTGTCAAGGAAAGGCGCATTCTAATTGACCATATGGTGAAACACCTCAACTGACTGCCTGTTGCGGCACCAGAAATGCACATAAATCGTACGGACATTCGTCGAGGCGATGAGCAGGCTGTTAAACCTATCCATCACCTGAAGACGAAGGTACTCCAACTTGTATAGTCATGGAGCAGGCGATCCAAATCCTCCTTTGAGATGCGGAAGCCCATGAGCTCGAGGTGCTTAAGTTTAGGGAGATGAAGAGCGGGCAGATCCATCTTGAACTACGTGGGTATTTCCCCAAAGAGGAAGGGATGATGCAGCACAGCTACGATAGGTATTTCCCTCAGTGATGAGATCAAGGTTATCAAACCAGTAGGAGAACCATGCAGCACTATGTAAACGGTACCTGCACACAAAGAATAAATACTTGCAACCCTGCGTGTAAGAGGGATTGTCAATCCCTCTCGAGTAAAAAGATAGATAAATTTGTAGTAGATTGGATAAATACAACTCGCGGAAACATGACATAAAATAAATAATAGAAATTGCAGCAAGGTATTTTTGGGTTTTTGGATTAACAGATCTGAAAATAAAGGCGAATAAAAATAGATCTCGAAGGCAAATATGATAAAGAAGAGACCTGGGGTCGTAGATTTCACTAGTGGCTTCTCTCGGGGAAAATAACATACAATGGGTAAACAAATTACTGTTGGGCAATTTATAGAACTTCAAATAATTAAGACGATATCCGGGCAATGATCATTATATAGGAGTCACGTCCAAGATTAGTAGACCGACTCCTGCCTGCATCTACTACTATTACTCCACACATCGACCGCTATCCAATATGCATCTAGTGTATTGAGTTCATGGAAAAACGGAGTAATGTAATAAGAACGATGACATGATGTAGAAAATATCTATTCATGTAGGAATAGACCCCATCTTGTTATCCTTAATAACGATACATACGTGTCATGTCCCCTTCTATGACTGGGATTGAGCACCGTAAGATCAAACCCATCACAAAGCACCTCTTCCCATGGCAATAAAAATCGATCTAGTTGGCCTAACAAAACCAAAGATTCGAGGAAGAAATACGAGGCCATAATCAATCATGCATATGAGAGATCAAAACTCAAATAACTTTCATGGATAAAATAGATCTGGTCATAAACTCAAAGTTCATCGGATCCCAACAAACACACCGCAAAATGAGTTACATCAAATAGATCTCCAAGAGACCATTGTATTGAGGATCAACAGAGAGAGAGAGAGAGGAAGCCATATAGCTACTAACTATGGACCCGTAGGTCTACAATGAACTACTCACGCATCATCGGAGAGGCACCAATGAGGATGATGAACCCCTCTATGGTGGTGTCTAGATTGGATCCGTGGTTTCTGGAACTTGCGACGGCTGGAATTGTGTTTTGTCGACTCCACTAGGGTTTTTCGATTTTCAGGGTATTTATAGAACAAATAGGCGGTGCCGGAGGCGGCCGAGGTGGGCAGAACCCACCAGGGCGCGCCTGGGCCCCCAGGGGCGCCCAGGTGGGTTGTGCTCTCCTCGGAGCCCCCCCTCTGGTACTTGCTTGGCCCATCAAGTGTCTTCTGGTCCAAAAAAATTCTCCAAAAGTTCCACTGCGTTTGGACTCCGTTTGGTATTGATTTTCTGTGAAGTAAAAAACAAGCAAAAAACAACAACTGGCACTGGGCACTATGTCAATAGGTTAGTCCCAAAAAATGATATAAAGTTGCTATCAAATGTTTGTAAAACATCCAAGAATGATAATATAACAGCATGGAACAATAAAAAATTCTAGATACGTTGGAGACGTATCAGCATCCCCAAGCTTAATTCTTGCTCGTCCTCGAGTAGGTAAATGATAAAAATAGAATTGTTGATGTCGAATGTTGCCTAACATGTTCATCACATATTCTTTTATTTTGTTGGATGGACATTTGGACTTTTATACGATTCAAAACAATAGTCTAGTTTTGACATGAAGATTTCAATACTCAAGCATATCAACAAGCAACCATGTCTTTCAAAATATGAACACTAAAGCAAGTTATCCCTAGCCCATTATGCACAGTCATTGATACATTTATGAAACACACTTGCATATTAGTTGTACCCAATGCTCAAGTACAATCATAGTGCCCCTTAGTTGGTGCTTTGTAAAAAAAGATAGAGACTCAAATAAAAATAAAAATTGCATAAAGTAAATAGAAGGGCCCTTCGCTGAGGGAAGTAGGGATTTGTAGAGGTGCCAGAGCTCAAAGCGGAAGAATATAGAGATAAAACATTTTGGGTGGAATGCCTTTCCTATCAACGAAAACGATCAAGTCGTTCCCAATACTTTCCATGCTAGATATATCATAGGCGGTTCCCAAACAGAAAATAAAGTGTATTCCTTTTTCCACCATACATTCACATTCCAGGGCTAACCGAAACCACGGATATCGTCCATAACAACACTTTCCAAGGAATTTATTATATGACAGCATAAAGTAAATTCATTTTTCATTTCAGGACTGGGCATCCCTAATACCTTTGTCGTACTCTTGTGCAATGAAAAGTGAATAAACACTCATCTTGAGAATAACACATCTAGCATGGAAAAATATCAGCCACCCCCTACTGTTTCATGAGCCGTTACGAGCACACAAAAAGGAAATTTATTTTGAAGATTAGAGATGGCACATACAAATTTGCTTAGAGCGGCACAAAAATACCGTGTATAGGTAGGTATAGTGGACTCATATGGCAAAAATTGGGTTTATGGATTTTGGATGCACAAGTAGTAATCCCGCTTAGTAAAAGGGAAGGCTCGCAAATAGATTGAGAAGCATCCAACCAAGAAACGAAAAATCTCAAAAGCGAGCATTAAGCATAACTAACACCAAATAATGCACCACAAGTAGGATGTAATCCCATTGCATAACTATTGACTTTCATGTTTGCTTAGGGAATCACAAACCTTAACATCAATATTCTTACTAAAGCATAATTACTCATCAACAATACTCACATATTATATCATCATACCGCAAAACTATTACAAAGAATCAAGTTTATTTTGTCCAATGATCTTCATTAAAGTTTTTATTATATCCCTATTGAATATTTGTGACTCTAATTTCATATGTTGCTTTTGTAGCTCAAATAAATCTAAGTGAAGAACATGAGCATAAAAAATTTCTTCTCTCAAAATAATTTAAGTGAAGCATGAGAGGATTTCTTAAAAAAAATTACTAACTCTAAAATAAATCTAAGTGAAGCATGAGAGCATTTCTTTGAAAATACTAAAGCACACCGTTCTCAAAATTATATAAGTGAAGCACTAGAGCAATTCCATAGCTCAAAAAGATTTAAGTGAAGCACAGAGAGCAATTCTAACAAATCATAGCATAATTTTGGCACTCTCAAATAGGTATGTCCAGCAAGAATAGATGACACAAAATAAAAAGCAAAACAAGAAAATACTCATATAATACAAGACGCTCCAAGCAATACTCTTGATATGTGACGAATAAAAATATAGCTCCAAGTAAAATACCAATGGTCGTTAGAAGAAAGAGGGGATGCCACTCGGGGGCATCCCCTAGCTTAGTTGCTTGTTCCTCTTTGGATAATAACTTGGGGTGCCATGGGCATCCCCAATCTTAGGCTCTTCTTTCTCCTTATTCCTTCATCCATCGTGATCTCACCCAAAACTTGAAAACTTCAGTCACACAAAACTCAACGAAACCTTCCTGAGATCCGTTAGTATAACAAAGCAAATCACTACTCTAAGTATTGTTGCAAACCCATTCATATTTTGTTTTTCCATTATATCTACTGTATTCCAACTTTACTATGGCTTATACCCTCGAATACAAACCATAGATTCATCAAAATAAGCACACAACGCATAGAAAACAGAATCTGTCAAAAACAGAATAGTCATCTAAAAACTTTGAATATTTCTGTAACTCCAAAAATTCTGAAAATTTAGTAAAACACAGACAATTTGTAAATCAATCTTGTGCAAAAAAATCAGAATTTTTTGTCACTTCTGTGATTTTTTAAAATTATTTTACTGAACGTAAAAGTTACTGTTTTCCAACAAGATCAAATCAACTATCACCCAACATGACCCCAAAGGCTTTGGTTGGCCCAAACACTAAGTAAAACATAAAAAAAGGCAATCATAACAGAGGCATAATTGTGCAAACACTCAAGAATAGAAAGATAAAAGTTAAACTAAGTTTTATTCATTGGGTTGCCTCCCAACAAGCGTTATCGTTTTATGCCCCTAGCTAGGCATAAGATTTCAATGATGCTCAGACGAAAGATAATAATTGAAACACAAAGAGAGCATCATGAAACATGCAAAAACACATTTAAGTCTAGCATACTTCCTATGCATAGGCATTTTATAAGCAAACAAATTATCAAGACTAGCAAAAACTAGCATATGCAAGGAAGGAGAATAAAACATTGACAATCTCAACATAACGAGAGGTAATTTAGTAACATGAAAATTTCTACAACCATATTTCCCTCTATCATCATAATTACATTTGGGACCATATTCAAGTTCAACAGTATAGCTATCATAGAAAATTTTCTCTTCGTGATCCACATGCATAAAAGTTTTATAATCTTCCAAAATAGTGGGATTAACATCAACTAAAGTCATGACCTCTCCAAACCCAATTTCATAAAAAAATCACAAGATTGAACACTCTCCAAATAGGTGGGATTATTTTTACCAAAAGTTGACGCTCTCCCAAACACACTTTCAATATTATTGCAAACATTATTATAAACATCATATTCATCATGAGGCTTAAATAAATTTTCAAGATCATAAGAGAATCACCCCAATCATGATCATTGCAATAATTAGTGGACATAGCAAAATTATCATCCCCAAGGTTGGGGTTTTGCATATTATTCGCACAATTGACACTAATAGAATTTATAGTAAAATCATTGCAATCATGCTTTTCATTCAAGTAGCTATCGTGAATCACTTCATAAATTTCTTCATCACAATTTCCAGATTCACAAATATCAAGCAAAATTTTATAAAGATAATCTAGTGTACTCAAATCACTAATAATTGGTTCATCATAATTGGATCTTTTGAAAAGATTAGCGAGTCATGAGGATCCATATCAAGATATTTTTAGCAAGAGAAGATGCAAGCCCATAGAAGGCACATGGCAACACAAGCAAAGAAGAGACCTGACGAGAAAAAGGCGAACGAAAAAGAAGGCAAATAAAAGGGCAAATTTTTGTGAAGTGGGGGAGATGAAAACAAGAGGCAAATGGCAAATAATGTAAATTGCAAGGACATGAGATTTGTGATTAGGAACCTGATGGATGTTGATGATGTCTCCCCGGCAACGGCGCCAGAAATTCCTTTTGATGCGGCTTGAACTACGTCAGTATTTCGCCAAAGATGAAGGGATGATGCAGCACAGCTACGGTAGGTATTTCCCTCAGTGATGAGACCAAGGTTATCGAACCAGTAGGAGAACCACACAGCACTATCTAAATGGTACCTACACACAAAGAACAAATTCTTGCAACCCGGCGTGTAAGAGGGGTTGTCAATCCCTCCCGGGTAAAAAGATAGATAAATTTGTAGTAGATTGGATAAATAGATCTCGCGGAAATGCAAAATAAAATAAATAATAAAAATTGCAGCAAGGTATTTTTGGGTTTTTGGATTAATATATCTGAAAATAAAAGAGAATAAAAATAGATCTCGAAAGCAAATATGATAAAGAAGAGACCTCGGGGCCGTAGATTTCACTACTGGCTTCTCTCGAGAAAAATAGTATACGCCGGGTAAAAAATTACTGTTGGGCAATTGATAGAACTTCAAGTAATTATGTTGATATCCAGGCAATGATCATTATATAGGCATCATGTCCAAAATTAGTAGACCGGCTCCTGCCTACATCTACCACTATTACTCCACACATCGACCGCTATCCAGCATGCATCTAGTGTATTAAGTTCATGGAAAATGGAGTAATGCAATAAGAACGATGACATGATGTAGACAAGATCTATTCATGTAGGAATAGACCCCATCTTGTTATCCTTAATAGCAACGATACATACGTGCCATGTCCCCTTCTATCGGTGGGATTGAGCACCGTAAGATCGAACACATCACAAAGCACCTCTTCCCATGGCAAGAAAAATCAATCTAGTTGGCATAACAAAACCAAAGATTCAAAGAATAAATACGAGGCTATAAGAAATGGATCTTATCATAAACTCAAAGTTCATCAGATCCCAAGAAACACACCGCAAAAAGAGTTACATCAAATAGATCTCCAAGAGACCATTATATTGAGAATCAAAAGAGAGAGAGAGAGAGAGAGGAAGCCATCTAGCTACTAACTACAGACCTGTAGGTCTACAATGAACTTCTCACGCATCATCGGGGAGTCTCCAATGAGGATGATGAACCCCTCCGTAATAGTGTCTAGATTGGATCTATAGTTTCTGCAACTTGCGGCCGCTGGAATTGTGTTACGTCGACTCCCCTAGGGTTTTTGGATTTTTGGGGTATTTATAGAGCGAAGAGGCGGTGTGGGAGGCGGCCGAGGTGGGCACAACCCACCAGGCCGTGTCTGGGCCCCCGGGCACGCCCAGGTGGGTTGTGCTCTCCTCGGAGCCCCCCTCTCGTACTTCCTTGGTCCATCGTGTGTCCTTTGGTCCAAAAAAATTCTCCAAAAAGTTTTGCTGCGTTTGGACTCCGTTTGGTATTGATTTTTTGGGAAGTAAAAAACAAGCAAAAAACAGCAACTGGCATTGGGCACTATGTCAATAGGTTAGTCCCAACAAATGATATACAGTTCCTATAAAATGATTGTAAAAATCCAAGAATGATAATATAACAGCATGGAAGAATCAAAAATTATAGATACATTGGAGACATATCACGGGCATGGCATTAATCTGGGGGGAAAAGCATTGCCTGGATGTAGCGCGATGCAGTGTGGGCGCGAGGGGAGCACGGACGGCGGCAGCGAGCGTGGATATCCAGCATCAAAGCAGAGCTCCTTGAGCTGATCTAGGGTGGGGATAGGAACCACTCGTGAAACTTGGGTTCGGCCTTGTAGTTGGAAGGGAACTTGCCAATGGCAAGGCATCTGACCGGCCCAAGGTGCATGGTGAGGATGTGGGAAAACGCGTCTAAGTCTTTGCACTCCCCATTGCGGAGCTTGTCATCGTCGATGAGGTCTAGGGGGAGTGCCAGAGGGGGCGCCACCGCCGAGAGAGTGGTCCACACGCCAGATTTGATGGGGAGGAAGGATAGTATGGTTACCAACATCTCGTTGGGGAGGCTGCTGATGAAGTCCACGCTCGCTAGAGGCTCTTGCGGTTCTAGCTCGACCACCCCCGCTTGTTGACCACCTCGTACTCCATGGCAGCAGGCGGCAATTCTCGGCGGCGGCGCTTATAAATAAGAATGGAGGAGGAGGAGCACTGCAAACTATTCTACATACGTCCGGGGCGGCCGAAACCAAACCATCAATAAATTTTTGGCACCGCTCGCTGTTAGGTCAAAGGGATCGCTTCCTGGTGAGCCTGCGGTGGACTGCTCGCACGCGTACCATCGAGCCTGCACGGTAGACAGCTCGCACGTGTCCCATCTAGTCAAACAGTTGCCCGCACTACACCTCCTTTCCAATAAAAAGAGCGGCGCATGGCGGTACGTAAATGGTTGGTGGAACTCGCATGGTTCAAATAATACAACCGCTTGTGATAATAACATGGCAACTATTTGCTCCAAAATGCCTAGAAAACTCAATTAATGTATAAAAAAGACCAAACGAACCTTGGGTAATTCCATATTTTAGCACGACACTCCTATTGGTCTATGTTGCCTCCAGAAAAAAAGTTCAAGGCGAGAATAAGCAGCGAATGTCGTTTAGCCAACAAAGGTGACACGTTCCCTAATACGTCTCCAACGTATCTATAATTTTTGATTGTTCCATGCTATTATGTTATCCATCTTGGATGTTTTATATGCTATTTTATATTATTTTTGGGACTATCCTATTAACCTAGAGCCCAGTGTGAGTTTCTATTTTTTTTCCTTGATTTTGAGTTTTTATAGAAAAGGAAATATCAAACGGAGTCCAAATGAGCTGAAAATTTACGGTGATTTTCTATGGACTAGAAGAAGCCCCAGAAGCAAAAGAGTTGGGCCAGAAGAGTTCCGATGTGATGACAAGGGTGGAGGGCGTGCCCCCTACATTGCCGCTGCCCCATGCACCCCCTGACGTGAAACCGATGCCAAAAATCCCTATAAATCAAGAAACCCCTAGAAAGAAACCTAGATCGGGAGTTCTGCCGCCGCAAGCCTCTATTGCCTTGAAAAACCAATCGGGAGCCCATTCCAGCACCCTGCCGGAGGGGGAAACCATCACTGGTGGCCATCTTCGTCATTTCGGCGGTCTCCATGATGAGGAGGGAGTAGTTCACCCTTAGGGATGAGGGTATGTACCAGTAGCTATGTGTTTGATCTCTCTCTCTCTCTCTCTCGTGTTCTTGATATGGCACGATCTTGATGTACCGCGAGCTTTGTTAATATAGTTGAATCATATGGTGTTTCTCCCCCTCTATCTTCTTGTGATGAATTAAGTTTTACCTTGGAGATTTCACTATTATCGGATTGAATACTATTATGGATTAGAGAACACTTGATGTATGTCTTGCGTGGGATACCCGTGGTGACAACGGGGTGTTCTATTGACTCACTTGATGTATGTTTTGGCACTCTACTCGGGATTCCCGAGGTGACATTGGGATAATCTATGAATAGGGGTTGATGCATGTTTTCGTCCTTGTTTCTCCGGTAGGAATCTTGGGGAACTCTTTGAGGTTCTTTGTGTTCGATTGAATATTATGAATCTGAAGTTGTTTGATGCATATCGTATAATTGACCCATGGATACTTGTGGCGACATTGGAGTATCTAGGTGACATTAGGGTTGATTGATGTGTGTCATATGGTGTTATTTTACTATGAACTCTAGGGCTATTTGTGATACTTATATGAATTGCTCAATGGATTGATCAGAAATAATAACTTTGAGGTGGTTTCGTCCCCTACAAGCAATTTCATCTTATGTTCTCCATGATAGGAACTTTGGAGTGACTCTTTGTTGCACGTTGAGGGATTGCCATATGATCTAATTATGTTATCATTGTTGAGAGAACTTCCACTAGTGAAAGTATGAACCCTAGGCCTTGTTTCCAAGCATTGCAATACCGTTTTTGCTCACTTTTGTTACTAGTTACCTTGTTGTTTTTATATTTTCATATTACAGAAATCCATATTTACTATCCATATTACACTTGTATCACCATCTGTTCGCCGAACTAGTGCACCTATACAATTTACCATTGTATTGGGTGTGTTGGGGCCACAAGAGACTCTTTGTTATTTGGTTGCAGGGTTGTTGTAGAGAGACCATCTTCACCCTACTCCTACCATGTATTGATAAACCTTAGGTCATCCACTTGATGGAAATTTGCTACTGTCCTACAAAACTCTGTGCTTGGAAGCCCAACACGAGTCTACAAGAAGAAGGTTGCGTAGTAGACATCAAGCTCTATTCTGGCGCTGTTGCCGGGGAGGTTAGTGCTTGAAGGTATATATTTAGGTCTTGCAATTTAATGTTTTAGTTTCTTGTTTTATCACTAGTTTAGTTTATAAAAGAAAACTACAAAAAAGGAATTGAGGTTGCCTCATATGCTTCATCTTTATCATGTCTTTCTTGAAAATGATGGAAAGGAAAATTGTGCCAAAGTGTTAGAAGAAGAAGTCAATAAAATGTTTGGCACTAAATCTTTGAATGATGAGCATGATCGCAATGTTGTTAGCATGAATTCTTTGAATATCCATGATGTTAATGATATGCAAAACGATAAGCTTGGGGATGCTATGTTTGATGAAGATGATATTTTTGTCCCCCAAGTTTTGATGAGCAAATTTATTATGATGATAGTATGCCTCCTATTTATGATGACTATATTTATGAAAGTGGATTTGGAGAGGTCATCACTTTATTTAGTGTTGAATCCACTATTTCAGAAGAGGTTCCAATTGATTATGAGAAGAAAGTTGCTATCTATGATGATTATTGTGATGACATGTATGCTATAAAAAATAATGGTAACAATGAAACTTGTCACCTTGATTTTAATTTTCAATTGGATTATGCCTCACATGATAGTTATTTTTTTGAGTTTGCTCTCACTACTATGAATGAGAAGAATTATGCTTATGTGGCGAGTAATAAAATTTCTATGCTTGTGGATCATGAAAATAATGCTTTATGTGATAGTTATATTGTTGAATTCATTCATGATGCTACTGAAAATTATTATGAGAGAGGAACATGTGCTCTTACATATTGCACTATCAAGTTTTCTATCTACATGTTGAAAATCTTGAAGTTTTGCTTGCTTTACCTTCCTATGCTAGTTGATTCTTGCTCCCATAAGTTGTTTGCTCAAAAAATCCCTATGCATAGGAAGTGGGTTAGACTTAATGTGCTTGTCATATGCTTCATGATGCTCCCATTATTTTTCAATTCTTATCTTTTATGTGAGCATCATTGAAATCATCATGCCTAGCTAGAAAGGCACTAAAGAAAACCGCTTGTTGGGAGAAAACCCAACATTTACCCTGATACGTATCGAACATATCTATAATTTTTGATTGTTCCATGCTATTATATTATATGTTTTGGATGTTTTATATGCATTAATATGCTTTTTTTGGGAATAACTTATTAACCTAGAGCCCAGTGACAGTTTTTGTATTTTCCTTGTTTCTGAGTTTCGCGGAAAAGGAATACCAAACAGAGTCCAAACGGAATAAAACCTTCGCGATGATTTTCTTGGACCAGAAGACACCTGTTGGACTTGGACTCCAAGTCAGAAGACCTCGGAGTAGACGACAAGCCACAGGGGTGCGCCCTAGGGGGCGCCCCCTGCCTTGTGGCCTACTCCAACACCCCATGACCAAATTCTTCATCCAATATATTCACATATATTCCCAAACCATCAAAAGTATCCATGAAAACACTTTTCCACCACCACAACCTTCTGTTCCCATGACATCCCATCTTGGGGCCTTTTCCGACATCCTGCCGAAGGGGCGTTCCATCACGAAGGGCTTCTACATCAACTCTATTGCCCTTCCGATGAAGCATGAGTAGTTTACCTTAGACCTACGGGTCCATAGATAGTATCTAGATGGCTACTTCTCTCTCTTTGATTCTCAATACCATGTTCTCCTCGAAGTTCTTGGAGATCCATCCGATGTAATCTTCTTTTGCGGTGTGTTTGTTGAGATCCGATGAATTGTGGATTTATGATCAGCTTATCTATGAATATTATTTGAATCTTCTCTGAATTCTTATATGCATGATTTGATATATTTGTAATTCTCTTCGAACTATCAGTTTGGTTTGGCCAACTAGATTAGTTTTTCTTCAATGGGAGAAGTGCTTGGCTTTGGGTTCAATCTTAGGGTGTCCTTTCCCAGTGACACTAGGGGCAGCAAGGCACGTATTGTATTGTTTCCATAGAGGATAAAAAGTTGGAGTTTACATCATATTCTTGAGTTTATTCCTCCACATCATGTCATCTTAATGTGTTACTCTGTTCTTCATGAACTTAATACTCTAGATGCAGGCAGGAGCCGGTCGATGTGTGGAGTAATAGTAGTAGATGCGAAATCATTTAGGTCTACTTGACACGGACGTGATGCCTATATTTCATAATCATTGCCTTATATATCATCATAACTTTGCGCTTTTCTATCAATTGCTCGACAGTAATTTGTTCACCCATCGTATTGTTTGCTATCTTGAGAGAAACCTCTAGTGAAACATATGGCCCCCAGGTCTATTTTCCATCATATTAATTTACGATCTACTATTTTGCAATCTTTTACTTTCCATTCCATAAACCAAAAGACCCAGAAATATTTACTTTATCTTTTGTTTAGTTTCATCTATCTCTATCAGATCTCACTTTTGCAAGTACCCGTGAAGGGATTGACAACCCCTTTATTGCGTTGGGTGCAAGTTCTTTGACTGTTTGTGCAGGTATTGGTGATTTGTGTGTTGTCTCCTACTTGATTGATACCTTGGTTCTCAAACTGAGGGAAATACTTATCTCTACTTTACTGCATCACCCTTTCCTCTTCAAGGGAAAAACCAAGGCAAGCTCAAGAAGTGGCAAGAAGTATTTCTGGCGCCGTTGCCAGGGAGATCTACGCCAAGTCAAGACATACCGAGTACTCATCAAAAAACTCTCATATATTGCATTACATTATTCGCCATTTGCGTCTCATTTTCCTCTCCCCCATTTCTAAAACGATTTTCAAAAAGATTTGCCTTTTTCTTCGCCCCTCTTCTATTCATCTTCTTTGTTGCCTTTTGCTTGCCCGTTTGTTAGATTGGTTTGTTGCTACCATATCTGAAATTGGGGAAGTTATCGCTGAAAAGGATAGTAGTAATGATGGGGGAAACTTTGATGCTTCTGCCAATACTAATACTCATGAAGAATCTACTATCTTGCACACTAAAAAACTTCGCATAGGTAGCGGCAATATGATTGGCAAAGGGGTTATTCAAGATTTCTTTACTTGTTTGGTGCGCTACCCACGTTAGGTGGATCTATTCTCCATAAAAATAGTAATCTTGCGGATGCTATATCTTTGCTTAAGGTTGAACTTGAAAGACAATTTGTTCATATGCATCCATCCGTACAAATGATTTTTCTAGAGTTTTTTAATATTGAGCATTCTTCTGTTAAGCGCACCGCCACTATATTTCTAGCCCATGAGTTTAGATTTATTATAAAAGAAGCTAGTGAAATTTTCGTGCATTATAAAGTAGATGGTGGTCGTCCTCCCATAGAGGAAATTCTCTTTAACCAAAAGGACATAATGTGTTTACGATCTCTAGATCATGTTGCTTATAATAAAAATTTAAGAAGGAGGATCCCTACCGATGTTTTAGTTGATAAGATTTCTGAACTTAATGATAATTTTGCTATACAAAACAACGGATTGGGTTTCTCTCTTGGACACAAGCTCATGAATTTTTGCCAATAGAACGCTTATAATGATAAGTTGGTCATACAATATGAGGGGCCGAAGGAGGAACCAATTCCTCCCGAGCTTGATCTTGGGGATCCTTATCCCATTAAATTTAGCCCTTTTGATTACTTATTCTTACCACAAAGAAAACTTGCTGCTGAACGAAGGGAGTATGAGATGAGTTTTCGAGATTTGCCTTATCATTACTACGATTATACCTAGATCTATTTGTGTTTTTATGCCTAGCTAAGGGCGTTAAACAATAGTGCTTGTTGGGAGGCAACCCAATTTTATTTGTGTTCTTTGCTTTTTGGTTCTGTATTGCAATAAATAATTCATCTAGCCTATGGCTAGATGTGTTTTTGTGTTTTAGTTAGTGTTTGTGCCAAGTAAGACCTTTGGGATGGCTTACTGTGATAGTTGATTTGATCTTGCAGAAAAACAGAAAATTTTGCACCCAGTCCCAGAATTTTTTAAAATCAAAGAAGCGTGATAAAATATTGATTCTTTTTGCAGAAGATTAATAAACAAATTGCCCAGGCAGTCCTAATTTTTTAGAAATTTTGGAGTTACAGATTACTATAGACTATTCTATATTTGACAGATTCTGTTTCTATGTGTTGTTTGCTTATTTTGATGAATCTATGGGTAGTATCGGGGGGTATGAACCTTGGAAAGTTATAATATAGTAGATATTACACCAATATAAATAAAGAATGAGTTCACAACAATACCAAAAGTGGTGATTTATTTTCTTATACTAACGGAGCTTATGAGATTTTCAGTTGAGTTTTATGTTGTGAAGTTTTCAAGTCTTGGGTAAGGATTTGATGGACTATGGAATAAGGAGTGGCAAGAGCCTAAGCTTGGGGATGCCCAAGGCACCCCAAGTTAATATTCAAGGGCAACCAAGAGCCTAAGTTTGGGGATGCGCCAGAAGGCATCCCCTCTTTCGTCTTTGTCTATCGGTAACTTTACTTCAGGCTATATTTTTATTCACCACATGATATGTGTTTTGATTGGAGCACCTTGTATGATTTGAGTCTTTACTTTCTAGTTTGCCACAATCATCCTTGCTTTATGATGTCTGCTAGAACTACGTTGGTATTTCCCCAAAGAGGGAGGGATGCTGCAGTATAGCAATGTAGGTATTTCCCTCAGTGATGAGACCAAGGTTATCGAACTAGTAGGAGAACCTCCTCACACCACGTAAACAACACCTGCACACAAATAACAAATACTCGCAACCTGACGTGTTAAAGGGGTTGTCAATCCCTTCCGGGTACGGTGCCTCAAGATAGGAAAAAACGTGAGGTAAAAAGTGGTAGATAGAATAAATAGATCGCGGAACAAATATTTTGCAGCAAGGTATTTTTGCATTTTGGTTTAATAGATCTGAAAATAAATGCAAGAGAAAATAGATCGCAAAGGCAAATATGATGAAAAGAGACCCGGGGGCCATAGGTTTCACTAGTGGCTTCTCTCGGGAAAAATAGCAAACGGTGGGAAAACAATTACTGTTGGGCAATTGATAGATCTTCAAATAATCATGACGATATCCAGGCAATGATCATTATATAGGCATCACGTCCAAGATTAGTAGACCAACTCATGCCTGCATCTACTACTGTTACTCCACACATCGACCGCTATCTAGCATGCATCTAGTGTATTAAGTTCATGAGAAAATGGGGTAATGCATTAAGAACTATGACATGATGTAGACGAGATCCGTTTATCTATTGCGGCAGATATAGATCTCATCTTGTTATCCTTAGTAGCAACGATACATACGCGTCGGTTCCCTTTTTGTCACCGGGATCAAGCACCGTAAGATTGAACCCACTATAAAGCACCTCTTCCCATTGCAAGATAAATAGATCAAGTTGGCCAAACAAAACCCAAATATCGGAGAAGAAATACGAGGCTATAAGCAATCATGCATATAAGAGATCAAGGAAGCCTCAAATAACTTTCATGGATAAAAACATAGATCTGATCATAAACTCAAAGTTCATTGGATCCCAACAAACACACCGCCAAAATAGTTACATCATATGGATTGCCAAGAGACCATTGTATTGATAATCAAGGGAGAGAGAGGAAGCCATCTAGCTACTAACTATAGACCCGTAGGTCTACAAAGAACTACTCACGCAGCGTAGGAGAGGCACCAATGGAAGTGGTGAACCCCTCCATGATGGTGTCTAGATTGGATCTTGGTGGTTCTGGACTCTGCGATGGCTGGATCAATATTTCGTCGACTCCCCTAGGGTTTCTAGAATATTTGGGTATTTATAGAGCAAAGAGGAGGTTCGGGGGGCACCCGAGGTGGGCACAACCACCCAGGGCGCGCCTGGGCCTCCTAGCGAGCCCTGGTGGGTGCTGCTCACCTCGATCAGCCCCTTAGGTGCCTCCTTGGCCCATTGGCTTTCTTCTGGCCCCCAAAAAATCCTCCAGGAGTTGTGTTGTGTTTGGACTCTGTTTGATATTGATTTCCTGCGATGTAAAAAAATGCAGAAAACAGCAACTGGCACTGGGCACTATGTCAATAGGTTAGTACCAAAAAATGATATGAAATGACTATAAAATGATTGTAAAACATCCAAGAATGATAATATAACGGCATGGAACAATAAAAAATTATAGATATGTTGGAGACATATCAGCATCCCCAAGCTTAATTCCTGCTCGTCGTCGAGTAGGTAAATAATAAAAACAGGATTTTTGATGTGGAATGTTGCCTAACATGTTCATCACGTTCTTTTCTTTATAGCAGGGACATATGGACTTTTATATGATTCAAAGCAATAGTCTAGTTTTGACATGAAGACTTTAATACTCAAGCATACCAACAAGCAACCATGTCTTTCAAAATATCAACACTAAAGCAGGTTTTCCCTAGCCCATCATGCTCAATCATTGATCCATTCATGAAACACACTCGAATATTAGCTACACCCAATGCTCAAATACGATAACAGTGCCCCTTAGTTGGTGCTTTATAAGATAAGATGGAGACTCAGATTCAAAATGAAAATTGCATAAGTAAAAGAAAGGCCCTTCGTGGAGGGAAGTAGGGATTTGTATAAGTGCCAGAGCTCATAGCTTAAATTGAGAGATAAAATTATTTTTGAGAGGCATACTTTTTCTAACACTTTCCATGCTAGATACATCATAGGCGGTTCCCAAACAGAAAGTAAAGTTTATTCCTTTTTCCACCATAACTTTCATTTTCCATGGCTAGCCATATCCACGGGTGCCTTGCATACCAACACTTTCAAGGATTTTATTATTTGACAACATAAAGTAAATTCATTTATTCATTTCGGGACTGGGCATCCCTATTACCTTTGCCATACTCTCGCGCAATGACAAGTGAATAAACACTCATTGTGAGAATAACATATCTAGCATGGAAAATATTGGCTACCCTTTACCGCCTCGCGACTAGTAGACCACACAAAAGAGAAATTTATTTTGAACATTAGAGATGGCACATGCAAATTTGCTTAGAACGGCATGGAAATGTTGCATACAGGTAGGTATAGTGGACTCATAAGGCAAAACTGGTTTAAAGGGTTTTGGACGCACAAGTAGTGATCATACTTGGTGCAAAATGAGGGCTAGCAAAAAGATTGAGAATCGACCAACCAAAAAGCAAAAAATCGCGTACCCAAGCATTAAGCATAAGTAACACCGAATAATGCACCATAATTAGGATATAAATTTCACTGCATAACTATTGACTTTCCTGCTTGCATAGGGAATCACAAACCTTAAGATCAATATTCTTACTAAAGCACAATTACTCATCAACATGACTCACATACCATATCATCATATCTCAAAACCATTACTAAGAATCAAGTTTATTTTGTCCAATGATCTTCATGAAACTTTTTATTATATCCTCCTTGGATATCTATCACTTTGGGACTATTTTCATATATTGCTTTTGATAAGCTCAAACAAATATAAGTGAAGATCATGAGCATAATTTTTTTCTTTCTCTCAAAATAATCTAAGTGAAGCAAAAGAGAACTTCTTAAAAATTTACTAACTCCAAATAAATCTAAGTGAAGCATGAGAGCATTTCTTCAAAATTAACAAAGCACACCATGCTCAAAAAGATATAAGTGAAGTACTAGAGCAAGTCCATGGCTCTAAAAATTTAAGTGAAGCATAGGAGCAAGCATAGCATAATTTTTGGGTTTCTAAAAAGGGTGTGTCCAGCAAGGATTCAACACTTAAAACACAAAGCAAAACAAGCAAAGACTCATATCATACAAGATGCTCCAAGCAAAACTCATATCATGTGACGAATAAAAATATAGTTTCAAGTAAAATACCGATGGTTATTAGAAGAAAGCGGGGATGCCACTCCGGGGCATCCCCAAGCTTAGTTACTTGCTACTTATTTGAATATTATATTTGGGTTCCTCGAGCATCCCCAAGCTTAGCCTTTTGCTTATCCTTATTTCTTCATCCATGGTAAGATAACCCAAAACTTGAAAAGTTCAATCACACAAAACTCAAACAAAAGCTTCATGAGATCCATTAGTATAAGAAACCAAACCACTACTATAAGTATTGTAGAAAACCTATTATTATTTTGTTTTTGCATTATATGTACTGTATTCCAAATTTTCTATGGCAAAAACTCATCAAAGAAAACCATAGAATCATCAAAACAAGCACACAATGAAAAGAAAACAGAATCTGTCAAAAACAGAACAGTCTGTAGCAATCTGAAAATTTCGAATACTTCTGTAACTCTAAAAATTATGAAATAAATTGGTGGACGTGAGGAATTTTTCTATTAATCCTCTTCAAAAATAATCAACTTAAAATCGCTCTTCTGTAAAAACCTACAACGAATCTCGTGAGCGCAAAAGTTTCTGTTTTCCAGCAAGATTGAATAAACTTTCACCCAAGTCTTCCCAAAGGTCTTACTTGGCACAAACACCAATTAAAACACAAAAAACACAATAATAACAGTAGAATAATTGTTCTAACACTCAACAACAGAAAGCAAAAAGCAAAAATAAATTTTATTCATTGGGTTGCCTCCCAACAAGCGCCATCGTTTTACGTCCCTAGCTAGGCATAACGCCTAGGATCTAAATTTTGTCATTTTTATCTTTGTTCCACTTGGAGGTATTTGTGTCAGGGGGTTTTGTAAATAAGACATAAAACACATTATCCATGGAAACCTTAGCACTATCAAGTTGCTTTTAATCATAACCCCTTTGATTTCCGGCAGTGATCCAAGAATAGTGTTGATTCACATCGTTAAAAACTTGTTGGATCATATCTATAAAGGGGACTTGCTTTTTAAGATTCTTATCAAAGATCTAGTTATCTCCAAGCAAATGCCTCAAAGCATAATCCCTATTATAAATAATTTCATCAATCACGGGTTTTTCACGATCCATGCCATAAAAATCAAAGATTTCCCTAGCTTCCCATATTATGTAGTCAAATTCATTCATCAAAACAAGAGTGGCTAAATTTTTAGCTTTAGGATCCTTTATAACGGGAAACTCATAAAAAAATCTTTGCAAGGTAGGGTGAGTACGAATAAATCTAGTTTCACGTTTCAGAACAAGTGCCGAAATAGCTTCCGCATAAGATTTAGTCCTTTTAAGTATAGGAATATCATCAAGACTTAATTTTCTGACACAATTGAAAAATTCTTGGATGTGTTCTTTTCCCATAAAATTCCCTTGCCCCAAAATGAAAGTTTTGGCATCCAGATTGCCCGTACGCTCCACTTTAGGAGTTAGGCCATCATATATTTTTGCCATACCAAAGTCACTCATGGAGACAAGTTCAAGTAAATAAAAGATCTGACGAGAAAAATGCAAACGAAAAAGAGGGCGAATAAAATGGCAAATTTTTGTGAAGTGGGGGAGAAGGAAATGAGAGGCAAATGGAAAATAATGTAATTGTGAGGAGATGAGATTTGTGATTAGGAACCTGGTTGATGTTGAAGATCCTCCACGGCAACGGCGCCAGAAATTCCTTTTGATGTCTGCTAGAACTATGTCGGTATTTCCCCAAAGAGGAAGGGATGATGCAGTATAGCGACGGTAGGTATTTCCCTCAGTGATGAGACCAAGGTTATCGAACCAGTAGGAGAACCTCCTCACACCACGTAAACAACACCTGCACACAAATAACAAATACTCGCAACCCGACGTGTTAAAGGGGTTGTCAATCCCTTCCGGGTATGGCGCCTCAAGATAGGCAAAAATGTGAGGTAAAAAGTGGTAGATAGGATAAATAGATCGCGGAACAAATAAATTGCAGCAAGGTATTTTTATATTTTTGGTTTAATAGATCTGAAAATAAATGCAAGAGAAAAAAGATTGCAAAGGCAAATATGATGAAAAGAGACCCGGGGGCCGTAGGTTTCACTAGTGGCTTCTCTCGAGAAAAATAGCAAACGGTGGGAAAACAATTACTGTTGGGAAATTGATAGAACTTCAAATAATCATGACAATATCCAGGCAATGATCATTATATAGGCATCACGTCCAAGATTAGTAGACCGACTCCTGCCTGCATCTACTACTATTACTCCACACATTGACCGCTATCTAGCATGCATCTAGTGTATTAAGTTCATGAGAAAACAGAGTAATGCATTAAGGACGATGACATGATGTAGACGAGATCCGTTTATCTATTGCGGCAGATATAGATCTCATCTTTTTATCCTTAGTAGCAACGATACATACTCGTCGGTTCCCTTTCTGTCACTGGGATCAAGTACCGTAAGATCGAACCCACAACAAAGCACCTCTTCCCATTGCAAGATAAATAGATAAAGTTGGACAAACAAAACCCAAATATCGGAGAAGAAATATGAGGCTATAAGAAATCATGCATATAAGAGATCAAGGAAGACTCAAATAACTTTCATGGGTAAAAACATAGATCTGATCATAAACTCAAAGTTCATCGGATCACAACAAACACACCGCCAAAAGACTTACATCATATGGATCTCCAAGAGACCATTGTATTGATGATCAAGAGAGAGAGAGGAAGCCATCTAGCTACTAAATACAGACCTGTAGGTCTACAAAGAACAACTCACGCATCATAGGAGAGGCACCAATGGAAGTGGTGAACCCCTCCATGATGGTGTCTAGATTGGATCTTGATGGTTCTGGACTCTGCGGCGGCTGGATCCATATTTTGTCGACTCCCCTAGGGTTTCTGGAATATTTGGGTATTATAGAGCGAAGAGGCGGTTCGGGGGGCACCCGAGGTGGGCACAACCCCACAGGACACGCCTGGGCCTCCTGGTGTGCCCTGGTAGGTGCTTCTCACCTCGAACATCCCCTCATGCGCTTCCTTGGCCCATTGGCTTTATTCTGGCCCAAAAAAATCCTCCAGGAGTTGCATTGCGTTTGGACTCTGTTTGATATTGATTTCCTGCGATGTAAAAAACATGCAGAAAACAGCAACTGGCATTGGGCACTATGTCAATAGGTTAGTACCAAAAAATGATATAAAATGACTAAAAAATGATTGTAAAACATCCAAGAATGATAATAGAACAGCATGGAACAATCCAAAATTATAGATACGCTGGAGAGTATCACTGTACACAGCTTTTGAGAGGGACACGCATGAATCATGATTTGTTAGAATACTCTATGTGCTTCACTTATATCTTTTGAGCTAGGCAATTTTGCTCTAGTGCTTCACTTATATCTTTTTAGAGCACGGCGGTGGCTTTATTTTGTAGAAATTATTAAACTCTCATGCTTCACTTATATTATTTTGAGAGTCTCTGAACAGCGTGGTAATTTGCTTTGGTTATGAATTTAGTCCTAATATGATAGACATCCAAGAGGGATATAATAAAAACTTTCATATAAATTGCATTGAATACTATGAGAAGTTTGATTCCTTATGATTGTTTTGAGATATAAAGATGGTGATATTAGAGTCATGCTAGTGAGTAATTGTGGATTGTAGAAATACTTTTGTTAAAGTTTGAGATTCCCATAGCATGCACGTATGATGAACCATTATGTGATGAAGTCGGAGCATGATTTATTTATTGATTTTCTTCCTTATGAGTGGCGGTCGGGGACGAGCAATGGTATTTTCCTACCAATCTATCCCCCTAGGAGCATGCGCGTAGTACTTCATTTTGATAACTAATAGATTTCCACTAGTATGTGAGTTCTTTATGACTAATGTTGAGTCCATGGATTATACACACTCTCAACCTTCCACCATTGCTAGCCTCTCTAGTACCGCGCAACTTTCACTGGTACCATACACCCACCATATACCTTCCTCAAAACAGCCACCATACCTACCTATTATCCCATTTCCATAGCCATTCCGAGATATATTGCCATGCAACTTTCCACCGTTCCATTTTATTATGACATGTTCCACAGGCTGACTCCAAACCGCATGGCATCCAGTGTCTCACTCTACGCCGACGACATGGTCGTGTTCTGCCATCCCGACCACTCTGACCTCGCCGGCATGTGCGAGCTGCTACACATCTTCGGTGCCGCGTCCGGGTTGCACACTAACTTCGCGAAATGCTCAGCTTCACCTATCAAATGCTCGCCCGCGGAGGAGGAGGTCATCAATCAAGTGCTTTCCTGCCCTGTTGTGGCTTTCCCCATCACCTATCTAGGGCTTCCCCTGTCAGCTCGGAGGCTCCACTCCTCTCACCTCATGCCCCTGGTGGACCGGATCCGTAAGAAGATCTCGACCTGGACAGCCTCGCTGCTGGATCGTGGCGAGAGGCTGGCCCTGGTGCGGCACGTCCTCACCGCCATGTCGGGCCACATGATGGCTGACATTGCCCTCAACTCCTCTGTGCTCAAGCAGGTCTACAAGGTAATCCATGAGTTCCTCTGGCATGGCAGAAAGGATTCCGCCTCTGGGCACGCCGTGGTCAACTGGCGCCGGGTGTGCATGCCCCTTGAGTTGGGAAGTGATGTCTACTACACAATCTTCTTCTTGTAGACGTTGTTGGGCCTGCAAGTGCAGAGGTTTGTAGGACAGTAGCAAATTTCCCTCAAGTGGATGACCTAAGGTTTATCAATCCATAGGAGGCGTAGGATGAAGATGGTCTCTCTCAAGCAACCCTGCAACCAAATAACAAAGAGTCTCTTGTGTCCCCAACACACCCAATACAATGGTAAATTGTATAGGTGCACTAGTTCGGCGAAGAGATGATGATAAAAGTGCAAAATAGATAGTAAATATAGGTTTTGTAATCTGAAAATATAAAAACAGCAAGGTAACTAATGATAAAAGTGAGTGTAAACGGTATTGCAATGATAGGAAACAAGGCCTAGGGTTCATACTTTCACCAGTGTAAGTTCTCTCAACAATAATAACATAGATAGAACATATGACAAGCCCTCAACATGCAACAAAGAGTCACTCCAAAGCCACTAATAGCGGAGAACAAACGTAGAGATTATGGTCGGGTACGAAACCACCACAAAGCTATTCTTTCGAATTGATCTATAAAAGAGTTCGTACTAGAATAACACCTTAAGATACAAATCAACCAAAACCCTAATGTCACCTAGATACTCCATTGTCACCTCAAGTATCCGTGGGCATGATTATATGATATGCATCACACAATCTCAGATTCATCCAACCAACATAAAAGTACTTCAAAGAGTGCCCCAAAGTTTCTACCGGAGAGTCAAGAACGTGTGCCAACCCCTATGCATAGGTTCCCAATGTCACAAAACCCGCAAGTTGATCACCAAAACATACATCAAGTGGCACATGATATCCCATTGTCACCACAAATAATCACGGCAAGACATACATCAAGTGTTCTCATAAAGACTCAATCCAATAAGATAACTTCAAAGGGGAAACTCAATTCATCACAAGAGAGTAGAGTGGGAGAAACATCATAAGATCCAACTACAATAGCAAAGCTCGGGATACATCAAGATTGTGCCATAGAGGAACATGAGAGAGAACATGAGAAAGAGAGATCAAACACATAGCTACTGGTACATACCCTCAGCCCCGAGGGTGAACTACTCCCTCCTCGTCATGGATAGCACCGGGATGATGAAGATGGCCTCCGGTGATGGGATCCCCCTCCGGCAGGGTGCCGAAACGGGGTCCCGATTGGTTTTTGGTGGCTACAGAGGCTTGCGGCGGCGGAACTCCCGATCTATCTTCTGTTCTGGAAGTTTTAGGGTACGTAGGTATATATGGGTGCAGGGGGTACGTCGGTGGACCCTCGGAGTGCTCACGAGGTAGGGGGGTGCGCCCAGAGGGGAGGGGCGCGCCCCCCACCCTCGTGGGCAGCCTGGGAATCCCCTGACATGCACTCCAAGCCCAACAGATTGGTTTCCTTCCAAAATTAACATCTCTAGTTGATTTCGTTCTGTTTTGACTGCGTCTGATATTCCTTTTCCTCGAAACACTGAAGCATAAAACAACAAATCTGGGTTGGGCCTCCGGTTAATAGGTTAGTCCCAAAAATAATATAAAAGTGGATAATAAACCCAATATTGCCTAAAACAGTACATAAAGTAGCATGGAGCAATCAAAAATTATAAATACGTTGGAGACGTATCAAGCATCCCCAAGCTTAATTCTTGCTCGTCCTCGAGTAGGTAAATGATAAAAAGAGAATTTTTGATGCGGAGTGATAATTTGGAATAATTTTCATGTAAATCTTCTTAATCATGGTATGAATATTCAGATCCGAAAGATTCAAGACAAAAGTTCATATTGACATAAAAATAATAATACTTCAAGCATACTAACAAAGCAATTATGTCTTTTCAAAATAACATGGCCAAAGAAAGTTATCCCTACAAAATCATATAGTCTGGCTATGCTCCATCTTCCCCACAAAAGTATTTAAATCATGCACAACCCCGATGACAAGCCAAGCAATTGTTTCATACTTTAACATTTTCAAAACTTTTTCAATCTTCACGCAATACATGAGTGTGAGCCATGGATATAGCACTATATGTGGAATAGAATGGTTGTTGTGGAGAAGACAAAAATAGGGAATGTAGTCTCACATCAACTAGGCGTATCGACGGGCTATGGACATGCCCATCAATAGATATCAATGTGAGTGAGTAGGGATTGCCATGCAACGGATGCACTAGAGCTATAAGTATATGAAAGCTCAACAAAAGAAACTAAGTGGGTGTGCATCCAACTCGCTTGCTCACGAAGACCTAGGGCATTTTGAGGAAGACCATCATTGAAATATACAAGCCAAGTTCTATAATGAAAAATTCCCACTAGTATATGAAAGTGACGAAATGAGAGACTCTCTATCATGAAGATCATGGTGCTACTTTGAAGCACAAGTGTGGTAAAAGGATAGTAGCATTGTCCCTTCTCTATTTTTCTCTCAATTTTTTTTATTTGGGCCTTTTCTATCCTTTGTTTTATGGCCTCTTTTTTTATTTTCGTCCGGAGTCTCATCCCGACTTGTGGGGGAATCATAGACTCCATCATCATTTCCTCACTTGGGACAATGCTCTAATAATGATGATCATCACACTTCTATTTTTCTTACAACTCAACAATTACAACTCGATACTTAGAACAAAATATGACTCTATATGAATGCCTCCGGCGGTGTACCGGGATATGCAATGAAACATGAGTCACATGTATGAAAGAATTATGAAAGATGGCTTTTGCCACAAATACGGTGTCAACTACATGATCATGCTAGCAATATGACAATGATGGAGCGTGTCATAATAAACGGAACGGTGGAAAGTTGCATGGCAATATATCTCGGAATGGCTATGGAAATGCCATGATAGGTAGGTATGGTGGCTGTTTTGAGGAAGGTTTATGGTGGGTGTATGATACCTGCGAAAGGTGCACGGTATTAGAGAGGCTAGCAATGGTGGAAGGATGGGAAAAAGTGCGTATAATCCATGGACTCAACATTAGTCATAAAGAACTCATATACTTATTGCAAAAATCTAGAAGTTATCAAAGAAAAGTATTACACGCATGCTCCTAGGGGGATAGATTGGTAGGAAAATACCATCGCTCGTCCCCGACCGCCACTCATAAGGAAGACAATAAATAAATAAATCATGCTCCGAGTTCATCACATAACGGTTCACCATACGTGCATGCTATGGGAATCACAAACTTCAACACAAGTATTCTTTCAATTCACAACTAATCAACTAGCATGACTCTAATATTATCACCTTCATATCTCAAAACAATTATCAAGCATCAAACTTATCTTAGTATTCAACGCACTCAAAAGAAAGTTTCACATATCTTGAATACCAAGTATATTAACATTAAGCAAATTACCATGCTATTAACCACTCTCAAAATAATCTAAGTGAAGTATGAGAGATCAAGTTTCTTTAAAACAAATCCACCATCGTGCTCTAAAAGATCTAAGTGAAGCACTAGAGCAAAAATTATCACGCTCAAAAGATATAAGTGAAGCACTATGAGCAAACTATCAAGCTCAAAAGATATAAGTGAAGCACATAGAGTATTCTAACAAATTCCAATTTGTGTAAGGCTCTCTATCATTAAAGAATTTCATATCTTGATACTTATTCAAACAGCAAGCAAAGCTAAAGAAAACTACATTGCAAGGATAGCACAACTCATGTGAAGAAGCAAAACTTAGGCTCAACCAATACTAACCGATAGTTGTTGAAGAAGAAAGGTGGGATGCCAACCAGGGCATCCCCAAGCTTAGATGCTTGAGACTTATTGAAATATTATCTTGGGGTGCCTTGGGCATCCCCAATCTTGAAATTTTGTGTCTCCTTAATTCCTCTCATATCATGGTTTTTCTTTTTATCAAAAGCTTCATTCACAACAAACTCAACAAGAACTCGTGAGATAGGTTAGTATAAACCAATGCAAAACCTTATCATTTTCTACTGTAACAAATCACTAACATTATTATTCAACATTGCATACTAAATGCCTCTGCATATTTAATACTCCTATCTTCAAATAGCATCGTTAAACAAGCAAACATACGCAAACAATGCAATCATAACAGCAATCTGCCAAAACAGTACAGTCTGTAAAGAATGCAAGAGTATCAATACTTCCCTGACTCCAAAAATTATGAACTTAAATTCCCACTGTAATAAATTTATCACATCTCAATATTCAAAAAGATTCAACGTTAAACCATTCTCTGACTTTTATAGGCAATTTTTGCAACAGCGGTAAACTTTCTGTTTTCAAACAGCAACATGCATACTAGCAATATAAGCATGGCAAAAGCTATCCTTGACTTCTTTATTGAAACTAAAGATGCAAAACATTATTCTAACTAACAGAAAGCAAAAACTAACAAAATAAAATGACGCTCCAAGCAAAACACATATCATGTGGTGAATAAAAATATAGCTCCAAGTAAAGTTACCGATGAACGAAGACAAAAGAGGGGATGCCTTCCGGGGCATCCCCAAGCTTAGGCTCTTGGTTGTCCTTGAATATTACCTTGGGGTGCCTTGGGCATTCCCAAGCTTAGGCTCTTGCCACTCCTTATTCCATAGTCCATCGAATCTTTACCCAAAACTTGAAAACTTCAACCACACAAAACTCAAAACAAAACTCGTAAGCTCCGTTAGTATAAGAAAATAAAACCACCACTTAGGTACTGTAATGAACTCATTCTAAATTCATATTGGTGTAATATCTACTGTACTCCAACTTATCTATGGTTCATACCCTCCGATACTACTCATAGATTCATCAAAATAAGCAAACAACACATAGAAAACAGAATCTGTCAAAAACAGAATAGTCTGTAGTAATCTGTGTAAAACATATACTTATGGAACCCCAAAAATTATGAAATAAATTGATGGACCGGAGTAATTTGTCTATTAATCATCTGCAAAAAGAATCAACCTAAAAGCACTCTCCAGTAAAACATGGCAGCTAATCTCGTGAGCGCTAAAGTTTCTGTTTTTCACAGCAAGATCACATAAACTTCACCCAAGTCTTCCCAAAGGTTCTACTTGGCACTTTATTGAAACAAAAGCTATAAAACATGATTAATACAGTAGCATAATCATGTGGACACACAAAAACAGTAAGGATAAATATTGGGTTGTCTCCCAACAAGCGCTTTTCTTTAATGCCTTTTAGCTAGGCATGATGATGACAATGATGCTCACATAATAAGAATTGAAACATAACAGGAGCATCATGAAGCATATGACTAGCACATTTAAGTCTAACCCACTTCCTATGCATAGGGATTTTGTGAGCAAACAACTTATGGTAACAATAATCAACAAGCATAGGAAGGCTAAACAAGCATAACTTCAAAAATTTAAGCGCATAGGGAGGAAACTTGACATTATTGCAACTCCTACAAGCATATATTCCTCCCTCATAATAATTTTCAGTAGCATAATGAATGAATTCAACAATATAACCAGCACCTAAAGCATTCTTTTCATGACCTACAAGCATATAAAATTTACTACTCTCCACATAAGCAAATTTCTTCTCATTCGAAATAGTGGGAGTATCATAAGAGACTTGAACACTAAAAATTGTTTCCACATTAAAAGAGTAATGTTCAGAAAAATGGTAATCATAATCATGACAAGATTTGTAAATATAATCATCACTACTTTTTATATCATAAGTTTCATCACAATAATCATCATAAGTAGCAACTTCGTTCTCATCATAATCGATTGAAACCTCTCCCAAGATAGTGGAATCACTAAATAAAGTTGACACTCTTACAAACCCACTTCCATCAATATAATCATCATAAGTAGGAGGCATGATGTCATCATAACAACTTTGCATATCAAAACTTGGGATGCTAAAAATATCATCTTCATTAAACATAGCATCCCCAAGCTTGGGACAAACATTAATTTCAGGAAATATATTCTCAAATAATTCATCCCCATCAAACATAGCTTCCCCAAGCTTGGGCCCCTTCATATCATAAGCATAATCACTCTCATCATTAAAAATATTGATAGCACCAATAGTATAGCAATTATCATCATCACAAGTAGTAGGAGAAACATCATTTGGAAGGGATACCTTTTTACCTCTCTTCCTTTTTCTTTTCTTCTTCTTCACCACATCATGTGTGGGTTCAATCTTCCTTTTGGAGCTCCTTATTAATGAGATTGGTTGAATAGAAGGCTCCTCCTCGTTACCTGATTCATCATAAGAAATAATAGGAGGAGATTGGGAAGCCTCTTCCCTTTCATTAGTATTCTCATCATCTTCTATTTGCTTTCTTTTCTTTATGTAATTGGCAATATAGGGATTTTCAATGCAATTCTCCGCACAATAAATATAAATCTTCTCTAGATCGAAACCAAGAAGTTTGTAACGGGCAAATTCTGGAAGTAATTAGTTAAATGTTTCATTTCTTTGCAACCCATAAGCAAGCTAAGCTCATTATAATGTGCAAGGGAAATCAACTCATCACAATTTTTGGACACGATTAGATCATGAAACAATTTGCATCGGATAGCTAAATGACCACTTTCATTGCAAAGTCCACAAGTACGGCCAAGAAAATTTAAATTTTCAGCACAAACATCTAGCCTTTCTTGCAACAATTTAGTTTCTAAGTGCTTATGCCTCTTGCAATATCTATCTTCCCTATTTGGTGTGTTCATGCAAACATGCACTCCACAAAAGTTGACATGCTCATAAGAGATATTTTCATCATAACTAGTGCAATCATCATTAGCATCATGGATATTCAAAGAATTCGTACTAACAACATTGCAATCATGCTCATCATTCAAATATTTAGTTCCAAACATTCTATAGATTTCTTCTTCTAGCACTTGAGCACAATTATCCTTTCCATCATACTCACAAAAGATATTAAAAAGGTGAAGCGTATGAGACAAACTCAATTCCATTTTTTGTAATTTTTTTTATAGAGTAAACTAGTGATAAAACAAGAAACAAAAAGATTCGATTGCAAGATCTAAAGATATACCTTCAAGCACTCACCTCGCCAGAAAAGAGCTTAGTGACGGAGTGTGACTACCCTTTACCTAGCCTCCCCGGCAACAGCGCCAGAAAAGAGCTTGATGTCTACTACACAACCTTCTTCTTGTAGATGTTGTTGGGCCTGCAAGTGCACAGGTTTGTAGGACAGTAGCAAATTTCCCTCAAGTGGATGACCTAAGGTTTATCAATCCGTAGGAGGCGTAGGATGAAGATGGTCTCTCTCAAGCAACCCTGCAACCAAAAAACAAAGAGTCTCTTGTGTCGCCAACACACCCAATACAATGGTAAAATGTATAGGTGCACTAGTTCGGCGAAGAGATGGTGATACAAGTGCAAAATAGATAGTAGATATAGGTTTTTGTAATCTGAAAATATAAAAACAGCAAGGTAACTAATGATAAAAGTGAGCGTAAACGGTATTGCAATGATAGGAAACAAGGCCTAGGGTTCATACTTTCACTAGTGTAAGTTCTCTCAACAATAATAACATAGATAGAACATATGACAAGCCCTCAACATGCCACAAAGAGTCACTCCAAAGCCACTAATAGCGGAGAACAAACATAGAGATTATGGTCGGGTACGAAACCACCACAAAGCTATTCTTTCGGATCGATCTATAAAAGAGTTCGTACTAGAATAACACCTTAAGATACAAATCAACCAAAACCCTAATGTCACCTATATACTCCATTGTCACCTCAAGTATCCGTGGGCATGATTATACGATATGCATCACACAATCTCAGATTCATCCAACCAACATAAAAGTACTTCAAAGAGTGCCCCAAAGTTTCTACCGGAGAGTCAAGAACGTGTGCCAACCCCTATGCATAGGTTCCCAATGTCACAAAACCCGCAAGTTGATCACCCAAACATACATCAAGTGGCACATGATATCCCATTGTCACCACAAATAATCACGACAAGACATACATCAAGTGTTCTCATAAAGACTCAATCCGATAAGATAACTTCAAAGGGGAAACTCAATTCATCACAAGAGAGTAGAGGGGGAGAAACATCATAAGATCCAACTACAATAGCAAAGCTCAGGATACATCTAGATCGTGCCATAGAGGAACACGAGAGAGAACACGAGAGAGAGAGAGAGAGAGAGAGAGAGATCAAACACATAGCTATTGGTACATACCCTCAGCCCCGAGGGTGAACTACTCCCTCCTCGTCATGGATAGCGCCAGGATGATGAAGATGGCCTCCGGTGATGGGATCCCCCTCCGGCAGGGTGCCGGAACGGGTCCCCGATTGGTTTTTGGTGGCTACAGAGGCTTGCGGCGGTGGAACTTCCGATATATCTTCTGTTCTAGAAGTTTTAGGGTACGTATATATATATGGGTGCAGGGGGTACGTCGGTGGACCCTCGGAGTGCTCACGAGGTAGCGGGCGCGCCCAGGGGGGAGGGGCGCGCCCCCCACCCTCGTGGGTAGCCTGGGAATCCCCTGACGTGCACTCCAAGCCCAACATATTGGTTTCCTTCCAAAAATAACTTCTCGAGTTGATTTCGTTCCGTTTTGACTCCGTCTAATATTCCTTTTCCTCGAAACACTGAAATAGGCATAAAATAGCAGATCTGGGCTGGGCCTCCGGTTAATAGGTTAGTCCCAAAAATAATATAAAAGTGGATAATAAAGCCCAATATTGCCTAAAACAGTAGATAAAGTAGCATGGAGCAATCAAAAATTATAGATACATTGGAGACGTATCAGGAGGCCTCGGAGTGCGTGACTTGCATCGCACCGGCATTGCCCTCCGCACTTGGTGGTTATGGTTGTAGGTGACTGACCCCTTGCGCCATGGAGCCACCTGTCCACCGACCCCCTGGTCCATAGCATCTTCCGGGCCTCCATGTTCTGGCTCCTTGGCAACGGAAATTCCTGCAAATTCTGGACAGATCATGGATTGATGGCCAGTCTGCTGCAGAGATCGCCCCGACCGTTGTCTTCCTGGTCTCGCGCAGGACTTGAAAGACATGCTCCGTTTTTGAGGGGCTACGTGATCGCGCCTGTGTCCAGGACATCCGCAGCGCCCTCAGCCTCATTGCCACCATCCAGTATGTTGAGCTATGGCGTCGCGTGCTTCATACTGCCCTCCATGACCATCCAGACGAGCTTCGTTGGCGATGGACCGCTCATGGCAACTACAGCGAGCTCTTGCTACTCTGCGCTTTTCCTTGGATCCACCTCCTCAAACACGGCAGCTCTTACTTGGAAGACCTGGGCACCGCTCAGTGCAAAAAAAATTCATCTGGCTGGCTCTTCTGGATCGATGTTGGACTAGCGAGTGCCTGGCCCGGCACGGCCTGCCCCACAACCCGGCTTGCATTTTCTGCGATCAAGCCAGCGAGTCCATATAACACATCCTCATCGGGTGCCCTCTCTCGCGTGCGGTCTGGCATGACGTCTACTCCACCCTACACATGACCACTACAATGCCACACCCCGACGAGACCTTCTTCGACTGGTGGCTCTCCTCTGTCAAGAGTGCGCAGCCATCCATGCGGAAGGGGACTGCCTCCCTTGGTGTCATTGTTGTTTGGTCTCTCTGGAAGCACCGCGACGCCTCCACCTTCGACGGCGTATAACCCTCGGCTCCCCTAGTCACCCAGGCGGTCCTGGACGAAGCTAGGCTTTGGGAGGCTGTGGGAGCTAAATGCTTGAGCATTTTCATCTTTGAACCACCTCGAATTTATTTCCTTCATGATGTTGCTAGGATAGTCACCCATGTTGGTGACCCATCGCTAACGGTTGTAACTCTCTCTCTCTCCCTATTAATGAAATGATACGCAATTTTTGCGTATTCGCGAAAAAAAAATCATTGTGATATTGCTTTGCATGATCATGTAGTTGACATCGTATTTCTGGAAAAGCCACCTTTCATAATTCTTTCATACATGTCACTCTTGATTCATTGCACATCTCGGTACACTGCCGGAGGAATTCGTATAGTCATATTTTGTTCTAAGTATCGAGTTGTAAGTAAATAAAAGTGTGGTGCTCTTCATTATTAGAGCGTTGTCTCATGTGAGGAAAGGATTATGGAGACTATGATTCCCCCACAAGTTAGGATGAGACTCCAGATGAAAAAAAATAGGCCAAAGAAAAAATAGAGAGAGCCCAATAAAAAATTAAAAAATAATAAATAATGAGAGAAAAGAGAGAAGGGGCAATGTTACTATCCTTTTACCACACTTGTGCTTCAAAGTAGCACCATGATCTTCATGATAGAGAGTCTCATATGTTGTCACTTTCATATACTAGTGGGAATTTTTCATTATAGACCTTGGCTTGTATATTCCAATGATGGGCTTCCTCAAATTGCCCTAGGTCTTCGTGAGCAAGCGAGTTGGATGCACACCCACTTAGTTTCTTTTTGAGCTTTCATAAACTTATAGCTCTAGTGCATCCGTTGCATGGCAATCCCTACTCACTCACATTGATATCTATTGATGGGCATCTCCATAGACCATTAATACGCCTAGTTAATGTGAGACTATCTCCCTCTCTTTGTCTTCTCCACAACCACCATATTCTATTCCACCTATAGTGCTATGTCCATGGCTCACGCTCATGTATTGCGTGAAAGTTAAAAAAGTTTGAGAATATCAAAAGTATGACACAGTTGCTTGGCTTGTCATCGGGGTTGTGCATGATTTGAATATTTTGTGTGATGAAGATGGAGCATAGTCAGACTATATGATTATGTAGGGATGAACTTTCTTTGGCCAAGTTATTTTGGGAAGACATAATTGCCTTGTTAGTATGCTTGAAGTATTATTGTTTTTATGTCAATATTAAACTTTTGTTTTGAATCTTATGGATCTGAACATTCATGCCACAATAAAGAAAATTACATGGATAAATATGTTAGGTAGCATTCACATCAAAAATTCTGTTTTTATCATTTACCTACTCGAGGACGAGCAGGAATTAAGCTTGGGGATGCTTGATACGTCTCCAACATATCTATAATTTTTTATTGTTCCACGCTATTATATTATCTGTTTTGGATGTTTTATTTGCATTAATATGTTATTTTATATTATTTTTGGGACTAACTTATTAACCTAGTGCCCAGTGCCAGTTTCCATTTTTCCTTGTTTTTCAGTTTCGCAGAAAAGGAATATCAAACCGAGTCCAAATGGAATAAAACCTTCACAGTGATTTTTCTTCGACCAGAAGACACCTGTTGGACTTGGACTCCAAGTCAAAAGACCTTGGAGTAAATGACAAGCCACAGGAGGGCGCCCCCTACCTTGTGGCCTACTCCAACACCCCCTGACCTAATTCTTCGTCCTATATATTCACATATATTCCCAAACCACCAAAAGTATCCATGAAAACACTTTTCCACCGCCATAGCCTTCTGTTCCCGTGAGATCCCATCTTGGGGCCTTTTTTGGTATCCTGCCGGAGGGGGATTCGATCACGAAGGGCTTCTACATTGACTCTATTAACCTTCTGATGAAGCATGAGTAGTTTACCTCAGACCTATGGGTCCATAGCTAGTATCTAGATGGCTTCTTCTCTCTCTTTGATTCTCAATACCATGTTCTCCTTGATGTTCTTGGAGATCCATCCGATGCAATCTTCTTTTGTGGTGTGTTTGTCGAGATCCGATGAATTGTCGATTTATGATCAGCTTATCTATGAATATTATTTGAATCTTCTCGGAATTATTATATGCATCATTTGATATCTTTGTAATTCTCTTCGAACTATCGGTTTGGTTTGACCAACTAGATTGGTTTTTCTTGCAATGGGAGAAGTGCTTAACTTTGGGTTCAATCTTGCGGTGTCCTTTCCCAGTGACAGTAGGGGCAGCAAGGCAGGTATTGTATTGTTGTCGTCGAGTATAAAAATATGGGGTTTACATCATATTGCTTGAGTTTATTCCTCTACATCATGTCATCTTACTTAATGTGTTACTCTGTTCTTCATGAACTTAATACTCTAGATGCAGGCAGGAGTCGGTCGATGTGTGGAGTAATAGTAGTAGATGCAGAATCGTTTTGGTCTACTTGACACGGACGTGTTGCCTATATTTCATAATCATTGCCTTAGATATCGTCATAACTTTGCGCTTTTCTATCAATTGCTCGACAGTAATTTGTTCACACACCGTATTATTTGCTATCTTGAAATAAGCCTCTAGTGAAACCTATGGCCCCCGGGTCTATTTTCCGTCATATTAGTTTTCGATCTACTATTTTGCAATCTTTTACTTTCCGTTCTATAAACCAAAAAACCCAAAAATATTTACTTTATCTTTTGTTTAGTTTCATCTATCTCTTTCAGATCTCACTTTTGCAAGTAACCATGAAGGGATTAACAACCCCTTTATCGCATTGGGTGCAAGTTGTTTGATTGTTTGTGAAGGTATTGGTGATTTGTGCGTTTTCTACTACTGGATTAATATCTTGGTTCTCAAACTAAGGGTAATACTTATCTCTACTTTGCTGCATCACCCTTTCCTGTGCAAGGGAAAAACCAACTCAAGCTCAAGAAGTAGCATACCCTACTGTTTTTGTGTGTCCACATGATTAAGTGACTGTAGTAATCATGTTTTATAGCTTTTGTTTCAATAAAGTACCAAGTAAATCCTTTGGGATAGTGTGGATGATAGTTGACTTGATTCTGTGCAAAAATAGAAACTTTTGCTCTCAGTCCAGGAATTTTGTAATTTCGCTGGAATGTGAGATAATACTTATTCTTTTTGCAGAATATTAATACACAAGTTGTCTAGGTTTTCCTAATTTTTTAGAAGTTTTGGAGTTATATAAGTATGGAAAGTTTCCAGATTTCTACAGACTGTTCTGTTTTTGACAGATTCTGTTTTTCATGTGTTGTTTGCTTATTTTGATGAATCTATTAGTAGTATCGGAGGGTATGAACCACGGAGAAGTTGGGATATAGTATATATAAAAGGAATATAAATTTAGAATGAGTTCATATCAATACCTAAGTGGTGATTTGCTTTATTATACTAACGGAGCTTACGAGTTTTCTGTTAAGTTTTTTGTTGTGAAGTTTTCAAGTTTTGGGTAAAGGTTTGACGGACTATGGAATAAGGAGTGGAAAGAGCCTAAGATTGGGGATGCCCAAGGCACCCCAAGGTAGTATTCAAAGACAACAAAGAGCCTAAGCTTGGGGATGCCTCGGATGGCATCCCCTCTTTCATTTTCGTTCATCAGTAAATTTACTTGAGGCTATATTTTTATTCACCCCATGATATGAGTTTTGCTTGGACCGTCATTTTATTTTATTAGGATTTGCTAGCTGTTATTTAGATTAATGGTTTGCATCTTTTATTTCAATAAAAGGGTCAAGTATAGCCTTTACCATGCTTATTTTGCAAGTCTATATGTTGTTGTTTGAAAACAAAAAGTTTGTTGTTATGTTTTGAATATTGGTGAATAGTCAGAACATGATAAAATCTTGAAATTTTTACGCAATGAGTAACAAAAAAATTGTCTAAAGTGTGGTAATTTGTCAAAATTTTTGGAGTTAGGGAAGTATGATTCCTCTTGCATTCTTTACAGACTATCCTGTTTGGACAGATTGCTGTCATGATTGCATTGTTTGCATATGTTTGCTTGTTTAATGATTCTATTTGAGGATAGGAGTGTTGAATATGCAGAGGCATTTGTTATGCAATGTCAAATTATAATTTTAGTGATTTTCCACAGTAGAGAATGATAAGGTTTAGCATGGATTTATACTAACTTATCTCACGAGTTCTTGTTGAGTTTTGTGTGGATGAAGTTTTTAAGAACTAGGAAAACCGTGATATGAGAGAATTAAGGAGACACAAAAGCTCAAGCTTGGGGATTCCCAAGGCATCCCTAGTTAATATTCCAAGAAGTCTCAAGCATCTAAGCTTGGGGATGCCCCGGTAGGCATCCCACCTTTCTTCTTCAACAACTATCGGTCAGTTTTGGTTGGCCCTAAGTTTTTGCTTCTTCACATGATATGTACTATCCTTGCAATGTAAATTTATTTTGTTTTGCTTGATGTTTGAATAAAGTACTTAGGATCTGAAATTTTATTTATGATAAGGAGTCTTCACATAGTTACATAATTATTCAACCACTCATTGTGCTTCACTGAAATCTTTTGGAGTAGTTTGTCGTTTGCTCTAGTGCTTCACTTATATCTTTTTAGAGAACGGTGGTGGTTTTTGTTTTGAAGAAATTGATGAACTCTCATGCTTCACTTATATTATTTTGAGAGTCTTTAAACAGCATGGTAATTTGCTTTGGTTATGAATTTAGTCCTAATGTGATGGGCACCCAAGAGAGATATAATATAAACTTTCATATAAAGTGCATTGAATACTATGAGAAGTTTGATTCCTTATGATTGTTTTGAGATATGAGGATGATGATATTTGAGTCATGCTAGTGAGTAATTGTGGATTGTAGAAATAGTTGTGATAATGTTTGTGATTCCCATAGCATGCATGTATGGTGAACCATTATGTAACGAAGTTGGAGCATGATTTATTTATTGATTTGTTCCTTATGAGTGGCGGTCGGGGACGAGCGATGGTGTTTTCCTACCAATCTATCTCCCTAGGAGCATACACGCGGTACTTTGTTTTGATGACTAATAGGTTTTTGCAATAAGTATGTGAGTTCTTTATGACTAATGTTGAGTCCATGGATTATACGCACTCTCACCCTTCCACCATTGCTAGCCTCTCTGGTGTCGCACAGCTTTCGCCGGTACCATACACCCACCATATACTTTCCTCAAAACAGCCACATACCTGCCTATAATGGCATTTCCATAGCCATTCCGAGATATATTGTCATGCAAGTTCCACCATTCCGTTTATGATGACATGCTTCATCATTGTCATGTTGCTTTGCATGATCATGTTGTTGACATCGTATTTGTGGCAAAGCCACCATTCATATTTTTTGTACATGACACTCTTGAGTCATTGCACATCCCGGTACACCGCTGGAGGCATTCACATAGAGTCATATCTTTTGTTCTAGTATCGAGTTGTAATTCTTGAGTTATAAAGTAAATAGAAGTGTGATGATCTTCATTATTAGAGCATTGCCCCATGTGAGGAAAAATAAAAGAGTCTAAAGAAGCTAACAAAAAAAGGCCAAAGAAGCCAAAGAAAAAATGAGAGAAAAGGGAGAAGGGGCAATGTTACTATCCTTTTTCCATACTTGTGCTTCAAAGTAGCACCATGATCTTCATGATAGAGAGTTTCCTATGTCATCACTTTCATATACTAGTGGGAATTTTTCATTATAGAAGTTGGCTTGTATATTCCAACGATGGGCTTCCTCAAATTGCCCTAGGTCTTCGTGAGCAAGCAAGTTGGATGCACACCCACTTAGTTTTCTTTTGATCTTTCATACACTTATAGCTCTAGTGCATCTGTTGCATGGCAATCCCTACTCACTCACATTGATATCTATTGATGGGCATCTCCATAGCCCATTGATACGCCTAGTTGATGTGAGACTATCTCCTTATTTTTGTCTTCTCCACAACCACCATATTCTATTCCAGCTATAATGCTATGTCCATGGCTCACGCTCATGTATTGCGTGAAAGTTGAAAAGGTTTGAGAACATCAAAAGTATGAAACAATTGCTTGGCTTGTCATCGGGGTTGTGCGTGATTTGAATACTTTGTGTGATGAAGATGGAGCATAGCTAGACCATATGATTTTGTAGGGATAACTTTCTTTGGCCATGTTATTTTGAGAAGACATGATTGCTTTATTAGTATGCTTGAAGTATTATTGTTTTTATCTAAATATTAAACTTTTGTTTTGAATCTCATGGATCTGAATATTCATGCCACAATAAATAAAATTACATGCATAAATATTTTAGGTAGCATTCCACATCAAAAATTATGTTTTTAATACCTAATCGAGGACGAGCAGGAATTAAGCTTGGGGATGCTTGATACGTCTCCAACGTATCTATAATTTTTTATTGTTCCATGCTATTATATTATCCATCTTGGATGTTTTATATGCATTTATATTCTATTTTATATTATTTTCGGGACTAACCTATTAACCTAGAGCCCAGTGCCAGCTTCTGTTTTTTCCTTGATTTTGAGTTTTACAAAAATAGAATATCAAACGGAGTCCAAATGAGCTGAAAATTTATGGTGATTTTTTACGGACCAGAAGAAGCACCCAAAGCAAAAGAGTTGGGCCAAAATAGTCCTGAGGTGATAACAAGGGTGGAGGGCGCACCCCCTACCTTGTCGCTGCCCCGTGGACCCCCATGACATGAAACCGACGCCAAAAATTCCTATAAATTTAGAAACCCCCAGAAAGAAACCGCCGCAAGCCTCCGTAGCCATGAAAAACCAATCAGGAGCCCGTTCCGGCACCCTGACAGAGGGGGAAACCATCACCGGTGGCCATCTTCATCATCCCGGCGGTATCCATGACGAGGTGGGAGTAGTTCACCCTCGGGGATGAGGGTATGTACAAGTAGCTATGTGTTTGATCTCTCTCTCTCTGTCTCTCTCTCTCTCGTGTTCTTGATATGGCACGATCTTGATGTACCGCGAGTTTGTTACTATAGTTTAATGATATGGTGTTTCTCCCCCTCTATCTTCTTGTGATGAATTAAGTTTTACCTTTGAGGTTTCACTATAATCGGATTGAATACTTTTATGGATTTGAGAACACTTGATGTATGTCATGCGTGGGATACCCATGGTGACAATGGGGTGTTCTATTGATTCACTTGATGTATGTTTTGGCATCAACTCGCGGATTCCCGAGGTGACATTGGGGTAATCTATACATAGGGGTTGATGCATGTTTTCGTCCTTGTTTCTCTGGTAGGAATCTTGGGGCACTTTTTGAGGTTCTTTGTGTTGGATTGAATATTATGAATCTGAAGTTGTTTGATGCATATCGTATAATTCACCCATAGACACTTGTGGTGACATTGGAGTATCTAGGTGACATTAGGGTTGATTGATGTGTGTCATATGGTGTTATTTTACTATGAACTCTAGGGATGTTTTTGACACTTATAGGAATAGCTCAACGGATTGATCGGAAAGAATAACTTTGAGGTGGTTTCGTACCCTACAAGCAATTTCATCTTATGTTCTCCGCGATAGTAACTTTGGAGTGACTCTTTGTTGCACGTTGAGGGATTGCCATATGATCTAATTATGTTAGCATTCTTGAGAGAACTTGCACTAGTGAAAGTATGAATCCTAGGCCTTGTTTCCAAGCATTGCAATACGTTTTTGCTCACTTTTGTTACTAGTTACCTTGCTGTTTTTATAGTTTCAGATTACAAAAATCCATATCTACTATCCATATTACGCTTGTATCACCATCTCTTTGCTGAACTAGTGCACCTATACAATTTACCATTGTATTGGGTGTGTTGGGGACACAAGAGACTCTTTTTTATTTGGTTGCAGGGTTGTTTGAGAGAGACCATCTACATCCTACGCCTCCCACGGATTGATAAACCTTAGGTCAACTACTTGAGGTAAATTTGCTACTGTCCTACAAAACTCTGCGCTTGGAGGACCAACACGAGTCTAAAAGAAGAAGGTTGCGTAGTAGACATCATTCCCTATCGAAACCACGAAGCTTCTTGTGAGAGGCTCCGATTTGTAAGAGGCTTGTACCAAAACTTTCTCCAAATTGGACAAAAAAAATTGCACAGCATATATGTGCCATGTCATGACACCATGCCAAGTTTCATGAATTTCAGGCGAGTTTTGGATTAACGGGGATTCGAAAACCAAGATTCTCAATGTTTGCAGATGAGCCATGACGTCGAGATGTTCAAAATTCTTTCTCATTCCTTGCATGGGACCGAAACACATGCACCCAAGTACACATGGTTTTTCAACACATTTTGGTGCACAGGAGCATGTGCTTGTAGTTCAAATTTGAACTATGCATATTAAATGCCTAGAAAGTTTGTCCTAAACCGGACAAAAAAATTCCACAGCATGTTGGTGCCATGTCATGACACCATGCCAAGTTTCATAATTTTTAGTCGAGTTTTGGATTTACAGGAATTTAAAACCAAGTTTCTCTATGTTTTCGACCGAGCCACAATGTCCAGATGTTTGAAATTCATTCGCATTTCTTGCACGGGACCTAAACATTCACCCAAGGACACATATATGATTTTTAACCCATTTTGGTGCACTGGAGCATGTGCCTATAGTTCAAATTTGAATTATGCACATTAAATGCTTAGAAACTCAATTAATGTATAAAAAAGGCCAAACGAATCTTGAATAATTCCAAATTTTAACACGGCACTCCTATAGTTGCATGTTGCCTCTTTAAAAAAGTCTAAGGCGGGAAGAGGCAGCGTATGTCATTTCGCACACAGAGGTGACACATTCCCTCTCGGAACAATGAGGCTTCTTGAGAGAAGCTCCGGTTTGTAAGAAGCTTATACCAAAACTTGTCCCAAATCGGTATAATTTTTTACCACAACATGTTGGAGCATGTCATGACACCATGCCAAGTTTCATGATTTTCAGGCGAGTTTTGGATTTACAGGAAATTATAAACCAAGTTTCTCAATGTTTTTGGTCAAACCACGACGCCCAGATGTTTGAAATTCATTCACATTTCTTCCATGGGACCTAAACATTCTCCCAAGGACACATACATGATATTTCAACCCATTTTGGTGCACTGGAGCATGTGCCTGTAGTTCAAATTTGAATTATGCACATTAAATGCCAAGAAACTCAATTAATTTATAAAAAAGCCAAATGAACCATGATTAATTCCAATTTTTAAAATGACACTCCTATAGTTGCATGTTCATATAGTTGCATGTTCAGTGCAGATAACTGTTCTAACAATTCAAACATCGTCCTTTCCCGCCGTAACCCCATTTTGTCTTTCAAATCAAAACGAAAAATCAAGTACACCACAAACAGTTTATTAGCCAGAATCGTGTGCGATGCAATATAAAATATCATGGGGCGCCCTCATGTATGGCTTACATCGTAAGCTTCCTCGGCTACAGTCTAGCGCCCGCGCATCAACCACACTTGCACGCCAGTTTTTTGCTGCATCGAGCGGAAAAATTTGGCAACCGCATAAATATCTACCTCCCCCTCCCCTCTACCAAAAGCTATATTTCCACTATTTCCTCCTTCCTTTCCAAGTTCAAACCTTCACTGCTTGCTTGCAGCGCCGCCTCCTTGCCAATGACGCTCCTTCTAGCCATGCAGCCTCGTCGATTTAGTCGGGTAATCCACACTCCACTCGCATCCTCCTTGCCCTTCTCCGTCCCACATGCCCGACCGCCGACACGATACCTTCCACCCAAATCACCATCCCATCCTCCAAATAAGTGCTTCCTAAAGTCATGGTGCACACGGGATTGCCAGGAGCTCAAGGAGCATCTGGCAGCGGAGAAGCAAATGGCGGCCGCACTAGCAGATGAGATCACAATGGCTATCATGCGTGCCAACCACCAGATCTTGGAGGAACACCTCGCTGTCGAGGCCACTGTCACCGCCTCACATGCAAACACCGCCACGTAGTTGGCTACTTTAAACGACAGTTTGTGGTGTCTTCACGAGGCCACCGCCGGTGCCTTCTAGTGAATTGTCCTCTGTAATGTTAATATGCAATCTGATCTTCTAGTATATAACATGCAATGTGGTGCTTAGTTAAATGTTTGGGTCATTTGTTGTGATGTTCAATTAACTCTTTGGTTCAATTCTGAAATGTGATGTTCAATTCTTCTGGGTACACTTTTGTATTGTTATGCATGTGAGAAATAAAATCGAATTTGGATGTACTCTATACATGAGAAACATACATAATTGCTATATTTCCTAGTAGTTCTTAAGCATGCTTGGTTTGGTTAACTATCTGATCTTCTAGTATATGTTCTATTGTGCAATGTGGTGCTCAATTAACTGTTTGGTTCATTTGTTGTGGTGTTCAGTTAACTGTTTGGTTCAGTTCTGCAATGTGATCTTCAATTGTTGTGGGTGCAATTTTGTATTGTTATGCATGTCAGAAATAAATCGAATTTGGTTATACCAAATACAAGAGAAACATATACAGTTGCGATACTTCCTAGTTCTTAAGCATGCTTGGTCTAGATAACTGGCTTTTCCATGTAGCTCGAAATAATCTACAGAATCTGCAATGTGTTTGTTTTTCATCAACATATTTTATTGATAGTATGCCAACTCTCACTTAACCTGATCAATAACTACCTTATATGTGTTGCAGGGAAACAATGGGAGGCACTGATGTTTACCGTCGAGGTTTGCACATGTATGGTCCATTGGCTAATAGCACGTTGTTAAGCAATTGCAGGAACCATTCTAATATTTAGGTTTTTAACAATTTGGTCTTGCACATGTACGTCCTACTGTTAGAGGTTTTGACCCACTGATCAACTCATTTTGCATATGGGGAAATGAGATGTCCATGAATATCAGTCAAGTCAAGAAACTCAAAACGAATGTTAGGATAAAGAAACTAGCGACAAAAAACAACAAGATCTTTGTCTGCATAATGAAGAAGACATCAGTCACCTAAAGGGTGGTACTAACTCCTATACCTCGTTTTTTATTCCTTTGTGCCAGTTCAAATTTAGAATAGACATTTATGCATGTCTTTGTTTTCAGTCATTTCCAAAGTAGTTCACCAATGATTACCTCTCAAACCGCCTCCATGGTCAAGAGACAAGGAAGGTATTCATTCAACACCCACGGTACAATATTGAAGTCTTCCTCAAGATGACGGAGGTTGGGCAGGCAATCATCCACATCCACTGGCCTAAAGTTGCAAGGAAATTCAACATCATTGAAGGCTCAATGTTCGTCTTTAGCTTCAGCAGTATTCCAGATGAGATCCATCTGTCTATCTACCATATATGACGCTACTTTTCATGGGTTTTAGATATTGCACGTGAAACTTGGCACTGTTGTGTAATGGCATAGCTAGCTATATGCATGTATGGTGTAAGTGAGTACTGAAACTATATGATGTTGTACTCTAATGTAATTCAGTTATGACATCTGGGTTGTCATAATATGGATATGAAATATATGGTATGTTTGATATGAAATGACAATTTGATATTGTGCCCCGACCTCTCGTATTCGCTCGACACATGGAAGCTGAAATCATGAAGGTGCAGAAGCCGATGAGCGTGACATTAAATGAAAAGCCGGATACTGCTCTTTAAGTCAGGTACTTTGAAGTAATTGGAGAAGGAACCCACCTTGCAATGCCGAAGACAATCTGCATGCCGGACACCTCATCATTGACACCGGGTCCGGGGGCTACTGAGGGAGTCCTGGATTAAGGGGTCCTCATACGGACGGACTATTAACATGGGCAGGACTATTGGGCTATCAAAATACAAGACAGAAGACTTCTTCCCGTGTCCGAATGGGACTCTCCTTTGCGTGGATGGCAAGCTTGGTGATTCGGATATGTAGATTCCTTTCTCTGTAGCCGACTTTGTATAACCCTAGTCCCCTCCGGTGTCTATATAAACCAGAGGGTTTAGTCCGTAGAGGCAATCATAATCATATAGGCTAGACTTCTAGGGTTTAGCCATTACGATCTCGTGGTAGATCAACTCTTGTAATATTCATACTCATCAAGATCAATCAAGCAGGAAGTAGGGTATTACCTCCATAGAGAGGGCCCGAACCTGGGTACAATCAGCCTTAGACGCACAGTTCAGGACCCCCTACCCGAGATCCGCCGGTTTTGACACCGACATTGGTGCTTTCACTGAGAGTTCTGCTGTGACGTCAAAGATAGGATTGATGGCTCGCCTTGTTATCAAGGACAATATCACCACTGGAGGAGCCCTGGCCTTAGGCCAAACCCTCTGGCTGGGCGGCTTCACCATGACCGCCCGTTCGGCCGTTGGGCCAACGATGACTTCTCGGGTCATCAAAAATCGCCTCCGCATCAACTCCGAATACTGCAAATAGATGGATCCGATGGAGTTGTCGTCTTTAAACGAACTCCTGGATTGCATCGCCACCTTGGGGTCGCTACAGACTACGATTGGATTGGGCTTAAACCTGATCAGAGAGAAATTGAATCTCCATTGATCACCCATCAGATAGCGATAGTGGAGGAGCATCACAACAACTCTTCCTCTATATTGAGGACGAACTATGTTCGGATTTCCAAGCCAACCGGATACCCGTCCGCGGGAAGACGAGCCCCATACTCTGAACCTAGAGTCGGACTATGGACCTGAAAAATTGGTTGATATCCCGGAGCCCGAACTGTTAAACTCGGAAGTTTCTCAAACTTCGGATCCCAAATTGGGTCAGGATTTGGACTTAAATGCACCCACCCACCTAGATACATGCGATCTTATGCACATCAGACTACAGTCTCAAGAAACGGTCCATCACTTTTGGGCCAGATTCCTCCTTGTCAAAGACAAGATCAAAGATTGTCGCGATGAAGACACGATCTCATTATTCTGCAAGAATTGCACGGATGAGGGAATCCTCAATGCCATCAACCGCCATCACGTATTACACTTCGCTGACTTGGCAACCATAGTAAAGATGAAAGTGCGCTATATCGACTAGAGGGGGTGAATAGGCGATTTTTATGAATTCTTCACTGAGGAATTAGCTGGTGAGGAAATTCCTTAGCGAAGAACTAATTGCAGCAGAATAAGTACTCAGAAGTAAACATAACAGAACACAAGCATAGACATCATGATGAAATGAAGACAAGTACAGAGTGCAAAAAGCATAAACACAGGATAACACAGGATGAAGACAAACAGACTGAAGAAATTGAACTGGGGAAATTGAGGAAGTCTTCAGTCAAAGTCTTCAGACAGATATGAACAAGCACACAACAACTGAAATGAGGAAATGAAGGAGTTGAGGAAATAGAACCAGTAAGCTTGGTGAAGACAATGATTTGGTAGACCAGTTCCAACTGCTGTCTCAGTTGTACATCTGGTTGGAGCGGCTAGGTATTTAAACCTGAGGACACACAGTCCTCACCGTATTCTCCTTGAGCTAAGGCCACACAGACCTCGGCCAATCACTCGTGCTAAGTCTTCAGGTGACTTCCAAACCTTCACAGACTCGGTCAGTCGGCAATCCACAATTCCTCTTGGATGCTCTAGACCATGACACCTAACCATCTGGAAGAAGCATAGTCTTCAAAGGTAACAAGCGTCGGATCCATGTAGGATCAATCTCTTCAGTGATGCTCAATCATTTTGGGTTTGAAGGTGTTTGGGTTTGGGTTTTCCTCACTTGATGTTTTCTCAAAGTCCTCCGAGGATGGGATTCTCTCAAATGACAAGTGTCAGTTTCTCTCGGAGCAGCCAACCATCTAGTGGTTGTAGGGGGCGGCTATTTATAGCCTAGGGAGCAGCCTGACATGATAAGACATAAATGCCCTTCAATGATATCACCGTTAGGTAGGTTGATATTTTGGGACAGCTGGCGCAAAGCACAGCAACAGTCAGAAATTTGACTCTCAAATTCCTCAGGGCTATCATGTTCCTCACTGTGTAGGCAATCCGCACTGGCGAATTCCTAACTCCTCAGTAAGAACAAAATCCTCAGCGACAAGAAGAACTTCGTCTCTGTCACTGAAGAAATTGACTGAACTGTATGAGATTTCCAATGGCTTCACTCGAAGGTATTGGTAGGTGTAGGATTTTGAGTTGAGCATCACATGGAAATTTTTCCTTAGTATTTCCTCGACCCCCTTTAACAGTACGGTGTTTCCTATGACTCAAGAAAGAGAAAATGAAACTGTGAAAACAAAAGTCTTCACGCTTCATGTTCCTCGAATGAATTCCAAGTCTTCAAGGTCACACCAATTTCTTCACTTTCAAAGTCTTTAGAAAGTCTTCAGAAATCAAAAGTCTTTAGTCGAAGAACTTCATTTTTAGGGGTCGACTTTCTCTGTAAATATCAAACTCCTTATAGACTTATAGACCTGTGTACACTCACAAACGCATCAGTCCCTGTCGGTGGGAAACGACACCTATGGGATCACTGGAATCCCTTCTACGGTTGCGGGGCGCGGGGATCATGAGAAGAGCAGGACTAGTAGACAACACAAAGGGGATTTACCCAGGTTCAGGCTGCAATGATGCGTAAAACCCTACGATCCTGCTTTGGTGGATGTATTTAGTGTTCCTGAGCTCTTGAACTAGCTCTGAGTGCCGCTAGGTTCGAAAGAGTCGAATCCTTTCCCAGTGTGCCATGGGCCTCCTTTTATAGGCGAAAGGGGCTACCACAATGGCACACAGGAGGTGGAAAGCGCTACAGCGTTGCGAGCTTATCGCTGGTATTACAGGAAAAAGTGCATTTAATGCAAGGCTTAGGTGTCCCTTCGCTTTATCGGGGATGGGGGAGAGGCCGTCCCGTCCGCCGCCGCTCCTCCTTGCTTCGACACGCGCCCTGGCTAGCGATGCATGCGGTGCCATGTAGGCAGGCAGGCAGCTGAGGTGGCGCTGTGGTGGAGCCTCCACGAAGGGTTGCATGTTGCCACGCAGGTGCCTGCCCAGTTGGTTGGGTCGGCAGCTGCATGCGAACGGCGGCGAAGACTTAGTTGGCGCGGGCCTGGCAGTGGCCCCGCTAGTATGCTTGGAGAGGGTCTCGCCGGGTGGCCCGGCAAGGGTCTTGCCGTGGCGCGCTGGCTTCCCTGGCAAGGATCTTGTCGGGGGTCTTGTGGGTTTCTTCGGTGAGGATAGTTGCCTTCCCATCCTTATTTGATCTTGAGCATTCTATGTCTTCACAAAGATCTGCATGCCACCACAGAGGTGCCTCCCGAGCCCTGTCCTGACGCGTTTTTCTAGCATTGGTGGGCTCAAAGGTGGCTCGCTCGGCTGGTGGGGGCGAGCTCCCCCGGCAAGGGTCCTTGCCGGGGAAACCTGCTCCGTCCATCTGATCTTTGTGGCCTTGGACCTTGTCGTTGCTTTGTTTGTCTTGTGCCTTCGGCTTCTCTCCGGCTTCCCTTTCCTGCCCTGTTATGCGTGGCCGTGGCGGCAGGCTCTGACTGCCCGTGCACAAGTAAAGGGGTCAAAAGCAGAGCCCCTACTTTTGCAAACCGACAGGAGCCCCTGGGCCTGGGCCACACATAAGCGCAGCACGTTGTTGGGCCAGGCCCAGAACGGTGCGCGGGCAGTTGCGGCGGATTTTACTGCGGCTACTGCTCCGACCGCTGCTCTTCCCCATGACCCGCGTTGAACATGCGACGTGGGGGTCGTGCACGCACATGACAGAAGCATGCTGGCATCACCTTGTGGTGGACAGTAAAGAGGCGGCTTGCGTGTCTCTTCGAGACCGAGGGCCGCCTCCCATTTACGGCCCTCACTTGGGAACCGTCATTCCACGCGTCCCACTACGCCCGCCCCTTGCGCCACGTTCGATGCATGCATAACACAGAGCGAATGACAGGCGCGCGGGATGTGGGAAGTCATGCGCGCGTGGGTCGATTCCCACGCGCCTTCGATGGAGCGGGGAGGGCGGTTGACGGCCCCGCTTGCTATCATTTCAATGAACCGGATTGGCTGAGAGGGTGCGGCCGAGCCTCGCCCCCGCCCCTTTATAAAGAGGGGATCGGGAGGAACAGTGCCTCTCAACTCTTCGCCATCTGCCTCTCCCCATTCCTGCTTCCTTTCTTCTTCTGCCATGGCGAGGAGACGTGGCGACGCTTCATCGGTGGCGGCGAGGGTTTCGGCCAGACAGCGCATTGCTCCTCCCCAAGAGCTCGTAGTGGCAGAGCCGGCTGCTAGAGGAAGGGGGAGGGGGCGAGGTCAAGGCTATTGTGGTACTCGAGGCAGAGGAGGACGGGGCGGCAGATCAGCCTCGCCTCCACCGGTAGCCCCTCCTCCGATGGAGGACCACGCCGGGGACAATCCCTGCGAGTTCTTCGTCAGGCTGCACCAGCCCCCGCGTCGTCGCCTTCGCCTCCTGACTCCATTCGTGCGGGTGATGGAGTTGGATCCGCCGCAGGAGTTGCGGCTACATATGAGGGGTTGCGGGAACAGCAGCACATGGGCCGACGTCGAGTTCCCCGCCCCTCATGTCATGTATCTTCACCGAGGGTGGAAGACCTTCGCTCGCCTCCACAGCTTGACGGATGGGCTCACTCTCCATTTCAAACTAATGGAGTGTGGCCTCCTCTCCGTCAAGATCTTCGGGCACTTCGGGATTCGTGTGATGTGCTGCGTGGAGAGCTCCTCCCACGATGAAGATTCCTCCTCAATCAAGAGTGGCGAGGAAGACAACGGCAGCGACGACGATGGCAGCGGGCGGCAGGATGACGGGATCCGACTAGGTGTCGGGTGCCGCTCCGAGCGGCACCGGCGACCCCATCATCCGTGTCGCCGGCTCCTTGAACTTCTCGGGGTCATTGTCGGTGTCAAAACCGGCGGATCTCGGGTAGGGGGTCTCGATCTGTGCATCTAGGCTAATGGTAACAGGAAGCACGGGACACAATGTTTACCCAGGTTCGGGCCCTCTCGATGGAGGTAAAACCCTACTTCCTGCTTGATTAATATTGAAGATATGAGTAGTACAAGAGTAGATCTACCACGAGATCGTAGAGGCTAAAACCCTAAGAGTTAGCCTATGATGGTATGATTGTAATTGTGATCGGCCTTCTAAGGACCAACCTCTCCGGTTTATATAGACACCGGAGAGGGCTAGGGTTTACATGGAGTCAGTTACAAGGAAGGAAACACAATATCCGGATCGCCAAGCTTGCCTTCCACGCAAAGGAGAGTCCCATACGGACACGGGCCGAAGTCTTGAGTCTTGTATCTTCACGCTTCAATAGTCCGGACGATGTATACAGTCCGGCTATCCAGATACCCCCTAATCTAGGACTCCCTCAGTAGCCCCTGAACCAGGCTTCAATGACGATGAGTCCAGCGCGCAGTCTTGTCTTCGGCATTGCAAGGCGGGTTCCATCTCCGATACTCCAAAGTAATTATCGAGCACTTAGACAGTGTCCGGATCTGCGAGATGATCTTCACATACCATTGTAGGGAACATAGCATAAATCTGATCTGCTGGCAATCTTCGTACATCGTTCCCTTGCATCGTGGCCTGGTCCAACGCGAACCGGCGTTTCTTGCCCCACCTCGATTCCTGTTGCGAGGCGGTTTTACTGGCACGTCCTGCCAAAGCAGAGATCATGTTCCTCTTATTACGGGATCTTTTATCAATAAGGACGTGCATGACCCCACGACGACCGTTGGTATAACTCCGTGTGTTTTTAGATAAGCCTTAAGCAGTCACGCTGAGGACTCTTGATATTCACCCCCTTTATAAAGGGGTTGAGGCCTATGCCTCTTTTCCACCTCCCTCGTGCCTTCTCGCACCTCGAGTTCTAACACCCGAGACCTAAGCCTAAACACCCTAGATCCTCCAAATGTCTGGATCCAACCCTCAAGGCCGGTGGGTGGCCTCCTCAATCCAAGAGGAGGACATTGCGAGGCTTAGGAAGGTCGGATGCCTGACCGCCGACATCCAGCACAGGCTTCCTGCTCCAGGGCAGGTCATCCCTACACTAGAGCCCAATGAGAGTGTCGTGTTTGTTTCTCACTTCCTCCGCGGCTTGGGCTTCACCCTCGATCCCTTTGTGAGGGGGCTCATGTTCTATTACGGGTTGGATTTTCATGATCTAGCTCCAGACGCTATCCTCCATATCTCGTCATTCATCATTGTACGCGAGGCCTTTCTCCACGTCACTCCACACTTCGGCTTATGGCTCAAGACCTTTAATGTGAAGCCAAAGATGGTCGAGGGGCGACATGTGGAGTGCGGAGGTTCCATAATAAGCAGGAACGCCGATGCCCCATGGCCAGAGGGTTCTTTCCCAGAAGTATCCGATGTATGGCAGCGGAGGTGGTTTTATGCCACAGCTCCCAGAGGCACAAAGTGGGTAGCTGCCCCCGAGTTCCGCCCGGGCCCTCCATCACAACTAGCATCTTGGACCGACATAGGATGGAATTGGGGGCCCGCTAGCGATGTACCCGTACTGCAGAATCGCATCCGGGAGCTTCTTGAGAGGGACATTAATCTTGTCAGCATAATTCAAGTGATGTTAATCCGACGGATGTTGCCGTGCCAACGCCGGCCTCTCCGGATGTGGGAATTCAATCTAGAGGGTCCGTGGACTGTTAAGGACTTCTTCGGTCTGAAGCTCGAAGGGATGTGCAAATTATTCTTCGGACCACAAGTAGAGTGTCCGGACACCACCGAGGATGCGGGCCTAAGCTGCAATCGCCTAGATACCCAAGTAAGTAACCTTGATACCGGATACTATGTTTTATATTTGCCATAGTTGTTATTTTGAAAATCATCCATGGTCGGGAATGGCTTGGAAAGGCAGAGAGAATCAGGTGTCCGGCGCCACTTCCCGAAGGCTCGCCTAGTCCAACCATTGCCAAGATGCTTGACCGGGTGCTCAGCAGAATGCCCTCAGGGAAGGACAAGGGGAAGAGCAGGGAAGCCGAACTTCACACACTGCGCATCCAAACCAGGGGAATTGTTACCTCCCCTGAGGAGGATAGTCAGGAAGGGGAGGCCAAAGCCTCCTCCCCACGCGGGAAGAAAAGGGCCGCCTCGGAAGACTTGGAGATGAAGATGCCCAAGCAAGGGAAAAAGGTATCACCAGGGGGCTCTGCCCCGACGGGCATCCTCATCGCGTCGTGCCCACCAACGGGCCAGCCCTCTACCGAGCTGTAAGTTAATTTTTAATTTGAAGGTACTGTGTTTCTCCGAGATCCATAACCAGGATTCGTCTTTTGCAGTCCGGCTAGCAGCTCTTCTCAACAGAGCTCGTCTTCGGGGGATCTTCCTCCGAAGATGATGGAGAGCGAGACTCCACCCACCTCTCCGCCTAATGAAGTGGGTGTCGTCACGGAGGAGTCCGGACCTGCCGAAGCCGGAGGCCAATACGTCAGCCGCCCTGAGCCCGGAGCGTTTGGCTCCCACGGGGGGCAATGAGAATGGTTTAGCACAGTTCAATGTCCGGCTGGATATACTGACAGGCCTTCTGGAGTGAGTTGCGCTGTCGGAGGAGCACCACTCATTAATGAGCACGGTGCTTAAGAAGATTTCATCCGCTACAAGCGGTTTGAATGAGGCATTTACGAGCCTACTCAGAGGCTTTGAGGTATGTAGTGAAGAATAAACAATTTTTGGCAATGAGGTACACGCTAGGTGTACTCCATATGGGTAGTAGCCCCTGAGACTCTGGTTGCCCACCCTAGGCGGCAAACGGAGGATCGTATTTTGTAAGTACTGATTGCGTTGTACATATGCGCAGGTATCTAAGGATCCGGTTGTCGAATAGTCCGTTGAAGTTGCTGAACTAAGGAGGCAAATTGGATCTATTGATGCCGATATCACGCTGGTGAACGAGCGGCTGAACGAGTCACAAGGTATGTGCTCTTCTTTCTTTATTTATATAGGAAAATATGAGAGTGGCATAATATGAATGCAATATGCTTGGACTGTAGACGGTGCTGCTGCCGTGGAAGCCCTTAGGGCAGAACTTTCCCAGGCCAAGGAACAAGCTCGGGTTAGCAATGCGGCTGCCCTAAAGGCAGCCGAGGAATTGAGAGCCGAACAGGCTGCTCATCGCCGAAGCGAGAAAAAGATAGCCAAAATGGCTGTGGAGTTAAAAAATGCCGCTGACCGGTATGAGCTCCTTAAAAAGGAGCATAAGGATAGTTTGGCCGACCGGAACAAGGCACTTAATGCCACCAAGGAAATACGGACCAAGCTCAGGGGTGCGCGGGAGGAGCTTCAACAGGCCGGTAAAATCGCGGCTGGGGCTCCTACTTGCTGCGGACGAAGTTTTTGGATCCGAAGTACGCTCCCCTGGATGGACGCTGGAGTCCTGCGGACGCGTATGCAGATTTGGCGAAGAGTACAGTTGACGCTGCCAAGTTCTTCGAGGATCAGGGTGATAAGGAAGTGGAGAAGCTTTTCTGGTCGCAATTCAATGCTCCCACTCGCCCGCTGCTGTTAAGTGACAAGATGGCTACTGTAGCGGAGCTTCACAGGCTGTCCAGGCTTGCAATGCGATCTATAATAGACCATCTTTGGCCGAAGGGGCCTAAGCCAGATAGTTACTTTGGTTTGGTGCAACAATTCCTTGGGGCCATGCCTCGGATCGACGCCATGAGAAGGTCGCCGTGCATAGAGGGTGCGCGAATGGCCCTTGCACGTGTTAAAGCCTATTGGACGGATATGGAGGCCATCATTATAGCAACCCAGGATCCGACGGGGGGCCAATATCCGACCGAGCACTACTTGGCGCAGGTGAAGGTGCCTGCCTAATAGAGGCGTAGTGCTCGAAGAATGTCTTGTTCGAGTGATGAATCGAATCATTGTAAAAACAATGTGTATTTTGATTATGAGGCTATATTTATATTGTTTGCCTGAAAATATGATTGTGTCCCCTGTGCGGCCGTTTATATATATGTATATATAAATATGTAATCCGAAAGTTAGCAGTCGTTGGCTTCAGCCCCCACGCGTACAATGCGGGGGTGTTCGCAAAAAATATGCTTAATCACACTTGATCCAACGTCTTGGTCCATTAAGGAGGTGATCGCACGTCGAACTAGGCAACCGGACTATATAAATGTAACACTTTCGCTTAGCCATGGGAGTCTAACGTTGGGGCTACTATGTAGCCCCCGGTACCTTCGCGTGCATCCGAATACGGGCGCGTATGTACATGACCGGGAAATGGCCCTTCGTTAATGCGGAGGAATCCTAAAGATTCCGGTGAGTCTTCGAGTGGTTGATCAATCTCTCGCTATATCATGACAGTCAGTTTTCGGCTTTCTCTACTAAGGTGCTCATCCGGAATAACCAGGGCACAATCGCAGTAGTTCTCCTTTGGCCGCCTTAGCCGATAATGACGGAATGTAAGGTGGCAAACCCAGGAGCCGGGCAAACCCAACATTTGACCAAAGACATGATTCGGAGCTGATGCATATAAGGCCAAACTCGTGACGACGAACACTCCCGAAGGTATTCGGACTTTATAACAGAAGATGGGCTCAAGAATGCCCATCTATTATAAACCCTGAGTTTCCAGGTACGTGCTTTAATCTGTCATGGCGAATGCCAATAATGGCAGTATCCTCTGTGGGTATGGAACTCATGGGATGGTTAAACAACAAGAGGCAATAGAAAAGGTTTACACAGGGGCTTAATCTAAAAAGAAACCTGTTGAACGGGGCCCTGCTGCACGTCTGCACCTTTGTCTCCGTTGTGCCGTATCCTGGAAGGGTATCGCGCGAATGTTGTCTGTGAAAAAAAACAAAACTCGTACGAGAGTACAACGTAAGTATGCGATGGATAGTAAAAGTGTAAGATGTTGGCCTGCCAATAAGGTTGAGCCAAGTGTGGGGCTGTATTAAATATTTATAGCCCCTGGTGTCCGCTATGGGATTACATATACGGTGCCCTGTTCAATTTTGTCTGGGCTACCGGACTCGTCTAACCGTGTCTGTGGTCTTAATGACCAATCATGTTTTCTGATATTGGAGGCCGCTTATAGTCCGGCCGCTAGGGCCGTCGCGTGTTCCTCTGTGCGTGAAGAGCGCTCTGTGATTCTGTTAACGGTGATGACGCCACGTGGACCGGGCATCTTGAGTATAAGGTAGCCATAGTGCGGTAATGCGTTGAAGCGGGCGAAGGCCGTTCTTCCAAGCAATGCATGATAGCCGCTTTGGAAGGGTGCAATGGTGAAGAGTAGTTCTTTGCTTCTGGAATTGCCTGGGGAACCAAATGTTACCTCCAGTACGACGAAGCCCCTGCCGTAGGCTTCAACGCCTGGTATCACCCCTTCAAAGGCGGTTTTGCTTTGGCTAATTTTGGATGGGTTTATCCCCATCCTGCGGACAGTGTCCTCGTATATTAAATTGAGACTACTGCCGCCGTCCATGAGGACACGGGTGAGACAGTATCCGTCGATAATTGGGTCAAGCACCAAGGCCTTTGATCCTCCGCATCGAATACTAGTTCGGCCATCCAAGTGATCGAAGGTGATCGGATAAGACATCCAGTAGTTAGGTGTGGGTACGATTGGCTCTATATCGTGCGTGTCTCTATGCGCGCGTTCGTGCCTTCTCATGGATGTGTGAGTCGCGTGGATCATGTTCACTGTTTTAACCTCTGGCGGGAATTTTTTTTTGCCCCCCAGTGTTTGGCTGGTGAGGTTCATCCTCGTCTTCACTTGGTGTTTCCCTTCCCTTATGTTCGGCATTTAATTTGCCGTCCTGCTTGAAGACCTAGCACTCTCTGTGTGTGTGGTTCGCAGGTTTTTCAGGGGTGCCATGAATTTGGCACAGTCTGTCTAGGACTCTATTCAGACCGGCGGTCCCTCTTTACTACCTTTAAATGGCTTCTTTTGCTGATCAGGTCGAGAGCCCCAGAATCCGGCATTAACCATTGTGTTATCCGGGCTCTCTTCCTTGTTTTGGCGTTTGTTTCTATTACGTCGTGGCTTCCCCTTGCCATCCCTTATTTCGGATGTGCTGGGGTCGCTGGTGCCTTTACGGGCTAGCCAGCTATCTTCACCCGTGCAAAAGCGGGTCATAAGGCTTATTAGGGCTGCCATTGTCCTTGGCTTTTCTTGGCCGAGGTGTCTGGCGAGCCACTCGTCGCGGATGCTGTGTTTGAATGCCGCTAAGGCTTCGGCATCCGGACAATCGACAATTTGATTCTTCTTAGTGAGGAATCTGTTCCAAAGCTTGCAGGCGGACTCTCCGGGCTGTTGGATTATGTGGCTTAAGTCGTCCGCATCCGGAGGCCGGACATAAGTCCCTTGAAAATTGGCCCTGAAAGCGTCCTCGAGTTCCTCCCAACTCCCAATTGAATTTTCAGGGAGGTTCTTCAACCAGTGTCGGCTGGTCCCTTTAACTTTAGGGGAAGGTATTTGATGGCATGGAGGTCATCCCCACGAGCCATGTGAATATGTAGGATAAAATCCTCGATCCAGACCCCTGGGTCTGTCATTCCGTCGTATGCCTCTATGTTCACAGGTTTAAAACCTTGTGGGAATTCATGTTCCAGTACTTCTTCGGTGAAGCACAAGGGGTGAGCAGCCCCTTTGTATCTGGACGTGTTGTGGCATGCAGTCGGCTGTTGTTGTGTCCGGTGTTTATTCTGAACTGGTATTTGGCTTGTATCATTGTTTTGGTGACCATAGTCCCTCGCCGGGGTGTGTCCTTTAGATCCGTAGATAGAGCTGGCCGCGCCGGCTTTCTTATCCAGATGCTCACGTAGATCGTGCGCGACGTCGGTAGCCGTTCTATTGTGGTTAGGGAGCGGTACGTTGGGCCTCCTAGTCGTATTAGTCTTTGGTGGAACGGCCTCGTCGTCTAATTCTGGCAGTAGCTTGCGTTTTGGATAGCTCTTTGTATGGCGATCGTCGCCATATCTTTCTTCAGTGTCCAGCACCTTATTCCATCTGCGATTGAGCGTTTCCTGTGCGGCTTTGAGCCGTTGCTTCTTCTTCTTTAGACTTCTCGTTGTGGCCATAAGTTTTCTGTGGAGGTTATCTCGTTCCACGCGTTTTCTGGAATGATGAATGCATCATCGTCCGGACTGTCTTCTTGTCCTGGGCCGGTTTGATGAACTCGTTCATCTGGATCATTGTGATCTGGCATCTGCTCCGAACTTGGTTCGGCGTGACCTGGCTCGTCCTTCTCCATCGCTGGGTCCTCATGGTCTTTATTGCCTTCGGAGTTTACTGGTATGTCGATCCTTCTTGCGCTCTTGTCTCTATTTTTACTGTTGCTGGACTTTGAACGGCGTCTGCGTCGCCGTTTTGGCTTTTGCCCAGGGGTTTTATCTTCCGGATTGCCGCTATCATCCTCCTTGGGCGTGTCCACCATGTATATATTGTGTGACGAGGTAGTAGTCTAGCGCCCCAGAGATTCTGAATCTTCTCATGCATCGTCGTCCATACCGTCGATGCCTTCGGAGTCGAAGTCAAGCACGTCGGTTAAATCATCAACCGTGGCGATGAAGTGGGTGGTGGGTGGGCAACGAATTCCTTCATCGTCTGCTCCCCACTCGAGCCGGACATAGTTCGGCCGAGAGCCTCCTGACAAAGAGAGAGACTTTAACGAGTTCAGCATGTCGCCAAAGGGCGAGTGCTGGAAGATATCCGCAGCGGTAAACTCCATTATCGGAGACCAACCTGGCTCGGTTGGCTCGAGAGTGCACGGACTGGAACCAACAACCGAATATGACTCCAGGGGTCCGGAGTCACAAGTTTCCACAGAGGTGGGACCTGTGTTCGGCTCCACCGCCAATGAGTGTGTAGCCTGCGGGGCGGGGCCCATCCCTCCGTCCTCAGGCGATGCAGCCTGCTCCGAATTTAGGTCCGGGGCCACTGCGAGGGTGATAACCCGAACATTGTCCGACAGCAGGTCTAGGCCGTGCTCATCGCGACTGTCCGGTGCTCCTGGCACGGGCTCTAATCCGTCGAAGATCAAGTCTCCGCGAATATCAGCCATGTAGTTCAAGTTTCCGAACCTGGCTTGGTGACCAGGGGAGTAGCTGTCGGTCGGCTCTAGATGGCCAACCGAATTGGCCCACAGTATGAAGCCGCCGATCACGAAGATCTGTCCGGGGAGAAAAGTCTTTCCCTGGACCGTGTTGTTGATGAGTAGGGCGCCATCAAGCCTCGCAGCGATGACACAAAGGAACTCTCAATGAAAGCACCAATGTCGGTGTCAAAACCGGTGGATCACGGGTAGGGGGTCCCGATCTGTGCGTCTAGGCTGATGGTAACAGGAAGCAAGGGATACAATGTTTACCTAGGTTCGGGCCCTCTCGATGGAGGTAAAACCCTACTTCCTACTTGATTAATATTGAAGATATGAGTAGTACAAGAGTAGATCTACCACGAGATCGTAGAGGCTAAAACCCTAAGAGCTAGCCTATGATGGTATCATTGTAATTGTGATCGGCCTTCTAAGGACCAACCTCTCCGGTTTGTATAGACACCGGAGAGGGCTAGGGTTTACATGGAGTCGGTTACAAGGAAGGAAACACAATATCCGGATCGCCAAGCTTGCCTTCCACGCAAAGGAGAGTCCCATCCGGAAACGGGCCGAAGTCTTGAGTCTTGTATCTTCATGCTTCAATAGTCTAGACGATGTATACAGTTCGGCTGTCCGGATACCCCCTAATCTAGGACTCCCTCAGTCGTCTCCTTGGGTGGCTGGCGTTGGGAGGCTGCGGAAGAGGAAGAGGGCGAGCGGCAAGGCCGTCAAGTCGGAGTACGCGGGCACCGCCGCCTTCGTCGCATATGGACGTCCTGCCGCCTCGTCTTCGAGCTCTGCCTCCGGTGCCGCCATCACCATCCAGCCCTTGGACGGCCACCGAGATGTTTTCTTGGTGTCTTCTGCCACTCGTAGCTCACCTAGGCGCCCCTTTTGCCCTTCTGCTTTCTTGTTCCATTTCCTGAGGAGAGGGACAAGAAAGGGATTACGGGCACCTTATATCTTTTTAGTCTTGTAAGCCTTCGGGCCTTTGTTAACTTTACAACTTGTAATCCCCTTGTTCATGTTTTTCATTTCATACGGACTATACCTGTACGGGATGTTTTTTAATGAAAAAGGGATGTTTGCCGGGTTTCTCGTTCGCGGGTGGAACCCACGACAAGGAGTGAATCCTTGTCACCTTTAAGATAAATGTTTTTTCGCCCGGTAACAGGCCTTGCCGTCCCCCCACTTCGCTTGACCTTTCTCACTCCCTTGGCGGAGGCAGGGATGCGGTGGGCTTGGGCCCCTCGTTTAATTTCCTTGCTGCCGCGACTACGACCAAACGCGGTCCCAGGAGATGAGTCCTAGGGTCCGGAATGGAGGGAGCACGGTAGCCTAAGGATAAAACGAGGTTTCACATACCTCAGTCCATAACGAAACGCATGATAGAGGATAGAAGACTTATCTGGATCTGTAGCCCCCGGCAACCTTGGCTTGCCGCGGATGGATCCTTGCTCTTGTAGCCCCCGGCAACTTTGGCTTGCCGGGGCTCGGATGCTGGTCCGTCCCCTTTTCTCCAAAATAGCTCGGCAAGGATATTTATGTGTCCTGCAAACCAAAGAAGACAGAGAAGAACAGAGAGATGCGCACTCGACCTCTAAGCTAGGGGCTAGCCGCCGCTAAGCACTATCAACCCTAACCAATGAGGAGACTGAACCTAGCATGCATGCTATGACTTAGGGCGCCAGCGCTTCATTTATTTATGCTCAGGGTCTGTGCCTGGCTTTGTACAAAGGGTTACATGCCTTGCCGGCAAGGCTTGTAAAAAAGGGTGGTTTGCCGGGAGGCCCGGCAACCGCGACTTATGGGTAAAACTTGCGAAGATGTTCGACGTTCCAGGAGTTGCTCACTGGAATGGCATCTTCGGTCTCCAGCCGGACTGCGCCAGGCCTAGTGACTCGTGTTACCCGATAAGGGCCTTCCCACTTTGGCGTCAACTTGTTGGAATTCTTGGCCGACTAAATGTGCCGAAGAACAAGCTCGCCTTCCTCAAAGCTCCGGGCATGAACCTTGCGGCTATGGTAGCGGCGCAAGGCTTACTGGTAGCGTGCTGCTCTTATAGCCGCCCGGAGACGATCTTCCTCAAGGAGCGTCGCGTCCGCAACCGCTCTTGCTCAAGCTCATCATAAGGGAGCACTCGAGGTGACCCGTATATGAGTTCCGTGGGGAGAACTGCTTCTGCCCCGTAAACCAGGGCAAAGGGTGTCTGGCCGGTGGCTCGATTTGGCGTCGTTCTGATCGACCAAAGAACCTCCCGCTTTTACGCAGCCTGTCAAAAGTCTTCGTCCTTAAGCCTCGCGGGACTTCAGCATTTGCTCTCTCCACTTGGCCGTTGCTCCATGGATGTGCCACTGAAGCAAAACAGACCGTGCTGCCGAGATCCTCAATGTATTGCATGAAGGCGTGGCTCGTGAACTGTGTGCCGTTGTCGGTGATGATCCTGTTGGGCACCCCAAAACGGCACACTAGTCCCTTGAAGAACTTGATGGCTGACTGCGTTGTTACCTTCCTCACTGCTTCCACTTCTGGCCACTTTGTGAACTTGTCGATTGCGACGTACAAGTACTCAAAGCCCCCGACTGCATGGGGGAAGGGGCCCAATATGTTGAGCCCCTAGACCGAGAAGGGCCAGGAGAGAGGGATAGTTTGCAAGGCCTGAGCTGGTTGATGGAGCTTCTTCGAATGGAACTGGCATGCTTCACACTTGGTTACTAGTGCCATCGCATCCTGGAGGGCGGTGGGCCAGAAGAAACCTTGCCGGAAAGCCTTGCCAGCAAGGGCCCTCGACCCTATGTGGGAGCCACATATGCCTCCATGTATCTCTGCCAACAGCTTTAGTCCTTCCTCCCGGGAGATGCACATCAATTTCACCCCATTCGGTCTTCTTCTGTACAATACGTTATCAACGAATTGGTACAGAGCAGACCGGCGGGCTACTCTTTCTGCCTCTTCCTGCTCCTCAGTAAGCTCTCCTTTCTGGAGAAATCAGATGGTGTGCTGCGCCCATGCCGGAGCCTGTGGCTCGATGAAAAGGTCCAAAGGCATCTCTTATGTCACAGGGGCAGCCGTCTCCACGGCCATGACCTGAGGTCCTGCCGGAGTCGGCTGTCCCGCGGCAGGATCGGCATCCACGGAACATCTTCGCCAGCGGCTCCAGGGAGCTCAGCGGGGAAGTACTTGCCGGGGCCTAGCTTCCTCCGCTTGTTCTGCCTGGTCGACGGCTCAACAGATGGTTGAGTTAACTGAAGCACAAAAGTACCTGGTTCCATAGGTAGCTTGAGGGCAGCACGCTTTGACAGGTACTTGGCGATGTCGTTCTCCGCCCGAGGGACATGCTCTGCTTGTATACCGTCAAAGCGCTCCTCCAGTTTCCTCACCTCATCTACATAAGCTTCCATCAACGGGCTTTGATAATCTTTGTTGATTTGCCTGACGATGAGCTGTGAGTCGCCCCTAACGATGAGCTTATTGACTCCGAGGTCTGCCGCGATTCTGAGACCGGCAAGCAAACCCTCGTACTCGGCGGTGTTGTTGGTTGACATCTCCCGGGGGAAGCGCATCTGGATGACATACTTGAGGTGCTCTCCGGTGGGTGCGACAAGCAGCGCACCAGCACCAGCGCCTTGCAGCGAGAAGGCACCATCAAAGTACATGATCCAGTTGCGGCTCGTTTCCTTGCCGGGGAGAGTGGTCTCCTGTACCTCTTCATCGGGCGTCGAGGTCCATTCTGCAACAAACTCCGCCAAGACTCTTCTCTGAATCCTCGAGGTACTTTCGAACTTCAAACCGAAACTTGACAGCTCCAGGGCCCATTCCACGATCCTCCCTGTTGCATCTGGGTTATGCAGTATCCGTTGCAATGGGAGGCGGGGGACCACCGTGATCTCGTGCGCCTAGAAGTAATGGCGCAGCTTCCTCGAAGCCATAAGGAGGCCGAAGAGCAGCTTTTACACACCTGAGTACCTCGACCTAGCCCCCTGCAACAGGGAGCTGATGAAGTAAAATGGGTGTTGTACCATTTTCTTATTCTGCACCTCTTCACCCGGTCGCGTGGGTCCTGCCGTGCTGGCGCCAGTCTTGCCGGGACCAAGCCCTGCCAGGGACTCAGTCTTGCCGGGACCGAGCCCTGTCGGGGAGGGTTCTAGCCTGCCAACCGTTGACTCTGCTACTGCTGTCTCCTCATCGATCTCTCTTTGCACCACTAGTGCACCACTAACCACTTGATTTGTTGCCGCTAGGTAAAGCAGCAACGGTTCTTGTGGTTTGGGCGCAACCAGCACTAGGGTAGAGGAGAGGTATTTCTTTGAATCTTGCAGTGCTGCCTCGGCCTCTGGGGTCCACTCCACTGGCCCTGCCTTCTTCAAGATCTTAAAAAAGGAAGGGCACGCTCCGCGGACTTGGAGATGAATCGGCTCATGGCGGCAATGCAACCAGTGAGCCGACACACGTCTTGATCTGTTTGGGTGCCTCAATCTGCTCGATGGCCTTGATCTTGTCTGGGTTTGCTTCAATCCCGCGCTGGGACACAAAGAACCCGAGAAGCTTGCCGGACGGGACACCGAAGACACTCTTCTCAGGGTTCAATTTGAGGTTGATCTTGCACAGGTTCCCAAATGTTTCCTCCAGATCTTGCACAAGTGTTGCTTTGTCCTTGGTTTTGACCACTATGTCATCCATATAAGCTTCCATATTTCTATGTAGTTGGGGCTCAAAACCAATTTGGAATGCTCTTGCAAAGGTTGAGCCGGCACTCTTCAACCCGAAAGGCATCCGTAAAAAGCAATACATACCACATGGGGTGATGAATGTTGTCTTTTCCTCGTCTTCTTTTGTCATGAAGATCTGGTGGTATCCCGAGTAGGCGTTAAGGAATGATAACAGGTCACACCCAGCTGCGGAGTCAACAATCCGGTCGATGCGCGGTAACGGGAAAGGATCCTTTGGACAGGCCTTATTGATGTCTGTGTAGTCAATACACAGCCTCCACTTCCCATTTGCCTTGCGCACCACTACCGGATTGGCCAACCACGTCGGATGGAGTACTCCTCTCACCAAGCCTGCCGCCTCTAGCTTTCTGATTTCCTCGGTGATGAACTCCTGCCTCTCCAAAGCTTGCTTCCTGACCTTCTGCTTGACGGGCCGCGCATGAGGACAAACAGCAAGGTGGTGCTCAATCACTTCTCTGGGAACGCCGGGGATGTCGGAGGCTTGCCATGCAAACACATCGACATTCGCCCATAGGAAGGTGACGAGCTCGCTTTCCTATTTGCCGTCGAGGGTGGAGCTTATGGTGAAAGCTCCCCCCGTGCCGTCCTCCTTAACGGGCACCTTCTTGGTCTTTGGTGGTGTAGCTCTGGACTTATTGCACTTGCCGGCGGAGCTCTCTGGCACGTTCTCAATGGAAGCACAACACCCTGAAGAGGTGCGCTTGCCGGAGTGGGTGCGAGGGGTCTCGACGGTCTTCTTCTCCCCCGAGGCTCCATCGGCAGGAGCAGGTGCCTTAGCGGCTGCTACTGCAACTGCTTCCCGGTAGAGTTGGTCAGTGCAGATCAGCGCATCTTTCTTGTCGGAGGGGACGGTGATGATGTTCATCGGCCCGGGCATCTTCAGCATGTTGTAGGCGTAGTGTGAAGCCGCCATGAACTTGGCTAGTGCCGGGCGGCCGAGGATCCTGTTGTAAGGCAAGGGGATCTCGGCTACATCGAAAACAATCCTTTCCGTCTTGTGGTTCAGCTCACCTCCGAATGTCACGGGCAGTGTGATCTTTCCCTTTGGCTGGCTCCTCCCCGGGTTAACCCCTTGGAACGTGCCCGTCTCCTTGAGGTCTCCATCAGGGATCTGCAGCCTTCTGACCACAACAGGCGAGATCAAGTTCGGGCCGGCCCCGCCATCAACCAACATCTTTGTCACCTTGAGGTTGCAGATTGTTGGGGAAACCAACAACGGCAAGCACCCGACCGTGGTGGTGCGGTCAGGGTGGTCCTCAGTGTCGAAGATGATGGGCGTGCTGGACCATTTCAGCGGCTTCTGTGCGTCGAACGATGGCTCCACCGTCGTGATCTCACGCGCTCACTACTTGAGTTGGCAATGGGACGTATGCAGCGAGGCACCACCATCGACGCACATGGCCTCCATGGCTTTCTGAAACTCGTGGTCGCTGGACTCATCGTCCTCGTCATGATCATCGTCTTCCTGCTTCTTATCGCGGCCCCGGGCGGGCCTCTCTTGCTGATTATCCTTGCCGCGGCGTCCTCCTTGGCCGCCACGTTTCTTGCCGGACCCCTCGGCACCATCTGGGCCTTTCTCCTTGTCCCGCCGCTCATACTCGGCTTTCTGCTTCTCGGCGAGCAGCTCTACCTACCGGTAGTTTTGGAGATCATGGCCCTTAGTGGATCTTGCAGTACTGCTTGTCGGAGCCCCCCGGCTTGTCGGTAGCCGCAAAGGCCCGGCAAGCGTCACACCCAGCAACCTCCTTGCCGGGGTCGCTCGCCTTGGTCTTCTTAGTGGCGCCGGTTTCGTTGGATCCCTCGACGGCAAGCACAGACTTGCCCTTGTGCTTCCTGTTACGGTGTCAGGCCTTCTTCACTGGGGTGACAGTGTCATCCGTGGAGTCAGTTTCCGCACCGGCGTCTTCACCGGGGTACTTCCTTCCCTCTTCAGAACGAGCGCACCGATCGGACAGAACATAAAGTTCGGCCACATCTCTGACCTTATTCATCGCCCGCTCTTCATGCATCTTACGATTGCGCACATTCTGATGGAACACACTAATCATGGCGGCGGTATGAACGTCTGGGATGTTGTACTGCACTCGGCTGAACCTTTGGATGTACTTGTGCAAGTTCTCCCCTTCCTTCTGGGGGATGATGTGTAAATCACTCGCCTGGCCATGAGCCTGGTGACCTTCGGCAAAGCCGCCAACAAACTCATGGCACAGATCCGCCCAAGAAGAGATGGAATCCACCGGCAAGTGCATCAACCATGACATAACATTAGGCTTGAGTGCCAACGGGATGTAGTTGGCAAGCACCGTATCGTCGCGAGCCCCAGCAGCTTGCATCGCGATGGTGTAGATGCTGAGGAACTCTGACGGGTGAGTCTTGCCGTTGTACTTCTCACCAACGTCGGGCTTGAACGTACGGTGGGAGGGCCACTGGAACTACCGCAACTCACGGGTGAAGGCCGGACAACCCACCTCGTAAGGTAGGCCACCGTAGCCTCCCTGCATTGGCCGGTCCATAGCGGGCCCCGCCTGCTTGTCAGACTGGTGGCGCACGTCACGTCGGCGCTCGATCGTAGTTCGAGCGTCCTCATGAGCCTGCTCCCGAAGGACTTGACGCTGATCGCGGTTGGTTCGCGGGTCGGACGACGCGATGGAGATATCGTCTCGAGCGTTGTCGCGACGAACCGACGCCCGGGATGGCCGAGACGGAGGAGGGGAGTGCACCGTGGTTGCATCGCCTCCAGCACAGTCTCCACTGGACGCGGTGGCCCGATTGAGCGACAGCCTATGGGTCCCGCCGACCGCAACTCCTCATTGTTGGTGATGCCGACGAGGCTCCGAACGGTGGCCCTCCACTCGTTGAGCTTCTCCGCAGCGGGAGGAAAATCGAGGAGCAGCTGCGCGCGCTAGGGCTTCCGCTGGCGTGGGTGGCGGTGAGAGCTGGGTGGACCACGAAGCGCCTCGACTTCTAACCGCGTTAGAAGGAGCTGCGTCATGGCCCAGCAGCCGTTCACCACCTCCGTCAGCACCTCGGTGCACATGCCGGCCCTCCTCATCATATGATGGGCGCGCGGGACTCTCCCAAGGGCGGCGCGCAGGGTCACCGGCAGGGTGACGCTGCTCATCACGCACAACCTGAGAGGAGCGCGTTGTGGGCGCCGGTGTTGGTGTCTTGGAGGTCGTTGTGCCGCCGCCAGGCGGGACGGCGGCACCCCTGGAGGGCCCCGCGCCGCCTGGAGGGGGCCCGACTCCGCCTCCGGAGCCCGTGACTGGTGGCTCGTCGCCTGGAGTGCGAACAACGCCACTTGCTAGGCCTAGACCATCAGGGTGATGTAGATGTTCACGGGCTACGCCACGAGTTCTCTCCGCGACTGGCCCGCTACCGGTCCGCGCCGGTACCAACCCGGTGTCGGACGAACCGATCTCCGTGGTCATCTTCTTCTTAGGAGCCATGGCGATGAAGAACAGCTAGGTCAAATGCTAGGCCAGATTCTCGCAATTGCGCCCCCTACCTGGCACGCCAAAGATGTCGGTGGGAAACGACACCTATGGGATCACTGGAATCCCTTCTACGGTTGCGGGGCGCGGGGATCGTGAGAAGAGCGGGACTAGTAGACAACACAATGGGGATTTACCCAGGTTCGGGCCGCAAAGATGCGTAAAACCCTACGATCCTGCTTTGGTGGATGTATTTAGTGTTCTTGAGCTCTTGAACTAGCTCTCAGTGCCGCTAGGTTCGAAAGAGCCGAATCCTTTCCCAGTGTGCCATGGGCCTCATTTAGGCGAAAGGGGTTGCCACAATGGCCCATAGGAGGTGGAAAGCGCTATAGCGTTGCGAGCTTATCGCTGGTATTACAGGACAAAGTGCATTTAATGCAAGGCTTAGGTGTCCCTTTGCTTTATCGGGGATGGGGGCGAGGCCCGTCCCGTCCGCCGACGCTCCTCCTTGCTTCGACACGCGCCCTGGCCAGCGTTGCATGCGGTGCCATGTAGGCAGGCAGGCAGCTGAGGTGGCACGGTGGTGGAGCCTCCACGAAGGGTTGCATGTTGACACGTAGGTGTCTGCCCAGCTGGTTGGGTCGGCAGCTGCATGCGAACAGCGGCGAAGACTTAGCTGGCGTGGGCCTGGCAGTGGCCCCGCCGGTGCGCTTCGTGAGGGTCTTGCCGGGTGGCCCGGCAAGGGTCTTGGCGTGGCGCGCTGGCTTCCCCGGCAAGGATCTTGCCGGGGGTCTTGTGGGTTTCTTCGGTGAGGATAGTTGCCTTCCTATCCTTATTTGATCTTGAGCATTCTATGTCTTCACAAAGATCTGCATGCCACCACGGAGGTGCCTCCCGAGCCCTGTCCTGACACGTTTGTCTAGCGTTGGTGGGCTCAAAGGTGGCTCGCTCGGCTGGTGGGGGCAAGCTCCCCCGGCAAGGGTCTTGCCGGGGCCACTGAGGCTGCCCCGGCAAGGGTCCTTGCCGGGGAAACCTGCTCCGTCCATCTGATCTTTGTGGCCTTGGACCTTGTTGTTGCTTTGTTTGTCTTGTGCCTTCGGCTTCTCTCCGGCTTCCCTTTCCTGCCCTGTTATGCGTGGCCGTGGCGGGAGGCTCTGACTGCCCGTGCACAAGTAAAGGGGTCAAAAGCAGAGCCCCTACTTTTGTACACCGACAGTCCCTTAACCTATAAATCTTCAATACACCAAAATCACTCAGGGGCACTAGATGCACTTACAATCTCCCCCTTTTTGGTGATTGATGACAATATAGGTTATGTTTTCAACGGGGATAAACATATGAAGTGTAAATACTGATATCGAGGAATTTGATTACAAGATATAGAAGAACTCCCCCTGAAGATGTGCATAGTGAGGAATTTGCTTTTGAATCAATGCACACTTGAAGAGTATAATCATGGAGATCTCCCCCTATATCTTGTAATTCATACACGACATATAATCTGAAGAATTCGAAATGCATGATGAAATATGGTGACTGATGTAATTCAGCATGCATGCATTGATATTAATGAGGAATAAGCATGCAGAAGAACTCAATAAAAGTATCAGGATACCATAGAGTTTAAGTTTACAACTCGATCCAGCAAAGTCATCAGAAGAACAAGAGTTGTAACTTAGCAAAAAAATTGCCCGTATAAGATAGACCCACTTGAAGACTAACTCAAATTTCTCCCCCTTTGTCATCGAATGACCAAAAGGGTTGAAAATGAGGACTAACGCCCCTGAAGAATATCATGATGATGGAGGAGCACCAGCGTTGTTGGGGTCGTGTGTCGTTGTAGGGCCTGCCGCAGTGTCGTCCAAGTCTTCATACTCGTCCGTGTCGCGTGATGAAGAATACGAACTGGCTACCAAGGGAGGAACCTTGACCTTCTTGTATTTCTTCGGTGGAGGAGCAGACTAGTAAAAATCTTCCTTGAAACCCATTTGCTTCAGATCTTCTTCACCATATAGATGTGACAGAATAGCCCAGGTGCGATCGAAGACTTCATGGAGGTAGTAATGGTTTTTCTTCACTGCATTATGTGTAGTAGTCATGTTGTGAAGAATAGAACCAAACTGACGCTTAACCCATTTGTGGTTTCGATCCACCTTCTGGTGAAGACTAAGAAGCAGCTCATGGTCAGTCATCACACGAGGAGCAGTGGCTTGAGGATTTGGCTTGGATGCATTGGCAGTAGAATCATGAGTGGCAGAGTCATCATTGGTGGAATAAGATGCAGCTTTGCAAAATTGACCATCCAATGGACGAATGCCTTCATCGATAATAGCATATGCCTTGCCCTTCTCATCAGCTGAGGAATATGTCCGCTTGCGGACTTCAATCGGGGGCAAGTAGCTAAGGTGATTCTGAAAATCAGCTTTGTAGTTGAGTGAAGACCTTGTTCTGAGGAATCTCATAATCCAAGGAGCATAAGGCTTTAGCTCAAATGGAGAAAGTGCCACATTTTCCAGAGTCCTCATGAAGAAATCATGATAATTGACAGGGATGCCATGCATGATGTTGAATAGCACATTCTTCATGATGTCAACGATTTCCTCATCAGATGAGTCATGGCCTTTGATAGGACTCGAAGTCTTCGTTAGAATGCGATAGAATGTTCTTGGCACATACAGTAATTCCCTCACGAGGAATTTGGTCCTTGGTACTTGACCGGGCTTCAGAGGCTTCATTAGCACTTGCATGTAATGAGCAGTAAGTCCAGGTTCTTGGTACAGATAACGAGCACCTTCAGGTGGAGGACTGATTGGCAGGGCATGAAGTAATTCAGAGGTCGGTGTTTTGTAATGAGTATCTTTGGTCATCCAGTCCAACACCCAAGTGTTGATATCATCAGCATCACCTGTGATGTGCAGCATTGCGTGGAACTGAAGAATAAGCTCTTCATTCCAATCAACAATGTCAGAGCAAAAGTTGAGTAGTCCTGCATCATGAAGCACACTGAGGACTGGAGAGAAGCAAGGCATTGATTCCATATCCACATGAGGAATATGCTCGTGGTCGAAGACTTTGTCTTTGTTGAATAGCAGTGAAGAATAGAAGTTTGCCTGGCTGGCAGTCTAGAAGCGCTTCCTTCTAAGATGAGCAGAGTCATATGGGTTGAATTCAGTGAAGAACACATGCTCGCCGAAGAAATCATCAGCCTTGAATTTCTGCTTCCTTGAGAAGGGATCCTTTGGCTTGGGGTGAGGAGTATCGGTCAATTGTATTACTACCTCAGGAATCGCAATCTCAGGTTCCACAGGATGAGGAATTTCAGGCTCTTCTTCAGTGGCAGCCTGAGTCTTCAATTCTTCATTAACATTTTCATCAGCACTAGTGGCTGGAATTTCTTCATGGACAGATGGAGTTGCATGAGGTTCTTCAGATCCCATTTGTACTTCAGTAGCAACAGGGTACTGAGGAATTGATTGAAGTGGGGTGAACAGTGGAGAGTTGGGGTGCTGACTTTCCCAAAAGTCATCATTCAGCACGGGTGTGGTACAGCCAATGTCCACATCTTCATCTTCCATTTCTTCAACGCCGGTCTCTTCAGCAGTAAACTGAGGCATAGGCGAGGATACAACTAGTGTTGAAGGGATTGCATCCACTTCAATTTCTTCATCCAACTGCTCTGACAAAGCAGCAGAAGAAATTTCTTCATCTGATTCACTTGGAATCACATAATCTTTATCAAAAGGAACAAGGTCCTTTGATGCCATGAATGAGACAGGAACGGCATCAATTGGGTTGTCAATTGAGCTTGTCAAAGGCTTCATCTTCTTCGGAGCTGAAGAATCTGATGAAGTTGATGCCTTCCTTTTCTTCACAGTTGCACGCTCTGCAGCCTTGGTCTTCTTCACATCTGATGCAGATGGAAGGATTGGAGTTGGCGTTGGCGCAGGAGGAGCAGAGGAATTTGGTTCAGTTTCTTCAGGCACAACTGATGCAGTTGCCCTGACTACTTCATTTTCTTCAGGCGAAACACTAGTGGATGCCCTGGCAATTTCTTCAGCGGCTGGAATGCAGTCATCATCCCTGGTACTTTCATTTTCTTCAGCAGCCTGATTGTCATCAGCGGTGCTGGCATGTTCTTCAGTAGGCTGTGCAGATGCATCAGCCTAAGGATTTTCTTGTTGCGTTGGGGCTGCAACATTTGATGTGAATTTTTCATACAACTTCACAAACCTGACTTTGGCTCCAAGCCAGTCAGCATATTAACGACCAAATTCATCACTCAATTGCTTGATCTCAGCTTGTAAGGCAACAAGTTGTTCAGGGGAAAGCTTGAAAATGTTTTCCCTTAGAAAGCGCTCTTTCTTGTATTGCGTTTTCTTCACTCTTCTTCCTTCTTCATATTTCCATTTTTCCTCTTCAATGAAGGCAGTCAAAACATGACTTTGACCAGGAGTGAGGTTCATCTCCGGCAAAGGTGTGTTCGGGTCCTTGTGCCATAGATCAATGAAATCTAGGATCAACTTCGGATCCAGTAACATTGGCAAATTACTGCCTTTGGCTCTAGCGGCCCTGGCCTGCCTGTCTCTGATGATTTCGGCAAGTTCTTCATCATCATCCTCATCATCATCAGACGGCACTTGAAAGGCGACCTGCTTCTTGTGAGGACTTGGTCGAGAGCCTCGTCCAGCAGTGGCCTTTTTCTTCAGCAGAGAGGGGCCAGTTGAGGAATTTGGTGCAGCTGAGGAACTTGCAGAAGCTCCTGAGGCAATTGAGATGCTTGTAGTCCTTTGGCACGTGGTGAGATGCACAGGTGCAGAGGATTTAGTTGGAGCAGCTAAGGACTTTGTCGGAGGAGCTGAGGATCTTGAAGGAGTAGGAGCAGTGTGAGGGGTTGGCCGTGAGGGCTTTGAAGAATCTGGCCGTGAGGGCATTGCTGAGGAACTTGGTCGTGAGGGCATTGAGGGTGAAGCACTTGGCTTATGAGCAAGCTTCTTAGCCAATGCCTTCTTCGGCTTGCTTGCAGAGGCCTCAGCAGTGGTAGCAGCAGCAGCAGAGTCTTCATTGAATTTCCTCACCGCTTCTTTTGCTTGTTTGGCCAGTTTGGCCTAGCGCTTTGCCCATTCATTAGGATAGTCCTCTCCGCGCTTGAGGCTGGTGGGATCTGCCAATTGGCCAGGTGCCAACGGAGGTCTTGGGCATGGAGGGTTGAGAGCCAATGTCTTCATATACTTGGGAGTAACATATCTGTACTCCCTCTATTCCCGTGCCCATCTCCTCTCTATCCTTTGTATGCGCACCTTGCGCTAATTTTTTTCCTCCTTGCCAAATTGGCCTCATCAGGAGTGCAATAATCCTTGTATATGTCATCAGGGATTTTGAAAGCAGTATTGACCTCAGGCCTCTTTCCACCCTTTTGTGGCTTCTTACCATCAGCCATTTTCTTCAGCTGAGGAATTTGAACAATGGAATTCTCTGAAGATGTATGCAACTTTTCTTCGAGGAACGCTGCAAATGAGTTAAGTTGATGAGAACCTAGTGATTCAGCAGCAGACATGAGTACCTGTGAACAGAGTATACTTGCGAGGAATTTGGAGAGGTCATATGCATTCTCAGAAGGTTTTTCAAAAAGAATAAGTTTGAGGAATTTGACCAGATGAGTCTTGAAGAATTTCACTAAGTGTTCTTTGTCTTAGGTTCCAGAGTTGTATAGATCGAAGATCCACACAATTGAGGAATCTTGAAGAAAAATTATTGCTTAGAGAAACGAATCAAGAGCAGATGACATGTGAGGTGTTCAGTGTGTGAAGATTTGAAGAATAAACACCTTTGAAGATTTTGAAGAAGACATTTGAATCAAAGAGGGCAGTAAAAGTAACTTTTAATTACCCTTGATAAAGAACACGACGAACTGGGAAGTGTAGATGTGAAGTTCGTCAGTTCAGATCTTCCACGCCCTTACTCGGCAGAGGAAGACAGCTACGGTGGCGGCGGAGTGAAGAAATCAGCAGCCGGCGCAAGTACGACGGTGATGAGGTCGAGGTAGTGAAGCTCTTCCTCACCGGCGACGATGAAGTAGCGGCGGCGCTAGGGTTTGAGAAGCTCGAGCGGGAGTGAGAACGAGCAAAGTAAAAACGAAGTGAGGAAGGGGAGGGGGTATTTATAGTCGGAGTGAAAAACTGTACGCCCGAGGAAATTGGACGAACGTGCCCCTGACCCTTCTCATTCGCTTGACATGTGTCACCCACGTACTGAGAGGTGGCGATCGTGTAAGATCGTGGGTGAACAGATAAGTATTATCGTGGGATGCGGAACGGTTTGAGCGGCAAAGCCAAAAATTTAGATAAGATAAGTTAAAAGTTTCGTTCACAAATTCTTCAGCTGACAAGGACACAATGAAGATTTTGAACGAGTTTCAAATAGAACGGACATGAAGAATTTGAGGAAATATTGGGTTGAGTTTAGCATAGAGGGGGAAGGGTCCGATCACATTTCACTTAGCAGAAAAAGCAGCTTGAAGAAATAGCAATAAGTGAATGTTGTAGAGGACATAAACTCATATATATATATATGTGTAGCCAATGAAGAAAAACGACGGAGACAGTGAAGACAATGCAAAGTTGAAGAATTTGAACAACTGAGGAATTTCAAAAACTGAGGAAAAACTTAAATTGAAGATTTTCAACTTTTGGTGGTGGCGTGACCCACCGTATAAGAATGATGATTTCAGACACCGCGTACAATTGTCATAAGGTTCTGAGAATCAAATTCTTCGTTAATTTATTCACACTTAGAGTGTCAGTCTTCATTGATTGAAGAAAAAGGTTTCTTCGCGTGTTGCACACCTAAGTCATCAATTTTGCATAAGTGTTAGGATGAGTGTCCTTTTCAAAGAACATTCGAAGATTCTAGGATATTTAGCTCACACCTCAACTTGCTAGATCTCTTCTCATCCAAGGGCTTTGTGAAGATATTGGCTAATTTTTCTTCAGTCCGTACATGCTCAATGGAGATGTCGCCCTTCCACACATGATCACGAAGAAAATGATAACGAATCTGGATGTGCTTTGTCTTCGAGTGCTGAACTGGGTTGTGAGCAATCTTGATTGGACTCTCATTGTCACAGTAGAGAGGCACATTCTTCATGTTGACGCCGTAGTCCTTGAGAGTTTGCTTCATCCACAGCAATTGAGCACAGCAAGAACCATCAGCAATGTACTCAGCTTCAGCTGTAGATAGTGATACGCAGTTCTGTTTCTTCGAGCACCAACAGACCAAAGATCGTCCGAGGAAATGGCATGTGCCAGATGTTGACTTGTGGTCCACACGATCACCAGCATAGTCAGAGTCTGAATATCAAATGAGATCAAAAACCGAGCCCTTGGGGTACCATAATCCAAGTGTTGGTGTGTGAGCCAGATATCGAAGAATATGCTTCACAACCTTATGGTGTGATTCCTTAGGTGTAGCTTGAAATCGGTCACACATGCAAACACTAAGCATAATATCTCGCCTAGATGCACATATATACAATAAAGAGCCAATCATGGAGCGGTATACCTTTTGATCGAAGTCGGTACCATTTTCATTAGTGCATAGATCGCCACTTGTGGGCATAGGAATTTTGACCCCTTTTCAATCTTGCATGCCGAATTTCCTCAATACATCTTTGAGGTATTTCTCCTGAGATATGAATATGCTGTTGCGCTGTTGACGAATTTGAAGTCCTAAAAAGAATTTCAATTCTCCCATCATAGACATTTGATATTCTTCACTCATCATATAGGAAAATTCATCACTGTAATGTAGGTCAGTACAGCCAAAAATGATATCATCAACATAAATTTGGCACACAAACAATTCACCATCATAAGATTTAGTGAAAAGAGTTGGGTCGAGTGAACCGGGTTTGAAGCATTTCTTCATGAGGAATTCCTTTAAAGTATCATACCACGCCCGAGGGGCCTACTTGAGGCCATACAGGGCCTTATTGAGTGTGAAGACTTTATCAGGATGTTTTGGATCTTCAAAACCTGGGGGTTGAGCAACATATACTTCTTCCTCAAGCTTACCATTGAGGAATGCACTTTTCACATCCATTTGTTGTAAAGTGATATCATGATGGTTAGCATAAGCAAGTAATATGCGAATAGCCTCAAGTCTAGCAACAGGTGCAAAAGTTTCATCGAAATCAATTGCTTCAACCTGTGTGTAGCCTTGAGCTACAAGCCGTGCCTTATTCCTCACTAGAAGGCCATTTTCATCTTGCTTGTTGCGGTAGATCCACTTTGTGCCAATGATATTGTGCTTGCGAGGATCTAGACGTTTGACCAGTTCCCAGACGTTGTTGATCTCGAACTGATGTAATTCTTCTTGCATAGCTTGAATCCACTCAGGCTCCAGAAATGCTTCATCTACCTTAGTGGACTCTGTGATAGAGACAAAAGCAAAGTGCCCACAAAAGTTAGACGAATGTGAAGCTCTTGAGCGTGTGAGAGGACCTGGTGCTTCAATGTCATCGATGATTCTCTCAATTTGCACTTCGTTTGCAACGCGAGGATGAGCGGGTTGTCGTCGAGGAATTTGATCTGCATTTTCTTCAGGACCATTTTCCTCAGCACCATTTTCTTCAGGTGCACCAGTTCGACGTTTTTCACGTTCTGGAATGAATTCTTCAGCAGATTCTTCGGTAGGAATGACGTCCTCAGTAGCCTTGAACTTGATAGATTCCTCAGGTGCTGGTTCATCTATCACAGAAGGTAGGTGCTCTCTTTGCGAGCCATTAGTTTCATCGAACCGCACATCTACAGTTTCAACAACTTTGTGAAGAACGTTGCTAAAGACTCTGTAGGTGTGCGAGTCCTTTCCGTAACCAAGCATAAAACCCTCATGTGCTTTCGGTGCAAATTTAGAATTGTGATGAGGATCTCTAATCCAACATTTAGCACCGGAGACTTTGAAATAACCCACATTGGGTTTCTTGTCAGTGAGGAGTTCATAAGAAGTCTTGTTGAAGAATTTGTGAAGATATACTCTGTTGATGATGTGGCACGCAGTATCAATTGCCTCAATCCAAAAACGACGAGGTGTCTTGTATTCATCAAGCATAGTGCGAGCCATCTCAACAAGAGTTCTGTTCTTGCGCTCCATGATGCCATTCTGTTGAGGAGTATAAGGACCAGATAACTCATGAGTAATACCAAGTTCATCAAGATAGTCATCAAGACCGAAATTCTTGAACTCAGTCCCATCACTTCTGATGTGCTTGATCTTCACACCAAAGTTGGTTGAAGCCCTCAAGGAAAATCGTTTGAAGACTTCCTGCACCTCATTTTTATAAGTGACAATGTGCACCCATGTGTAACAAGAATAATCATCAACAATAACAAAGCCATATAGAGATGCATCATTTGTAACAGCAGAATAATGATTAGGACCAAAGAGATCCATGTGAAGCAATTCAAATGGACGAGTGGTAGTCATGATAGTATTTGCTGGATGCTTGGCCTTGGTCATCTTTCCAGCTTCACAGGCTCCGCACAAATGATCCTTGAGGAATTTGACATTCTCAATGCCAATGACATGCTTCTTCTTTGCAAGTGTGTGCAGATTTCTCATGCCAGCATGACCAAGTCGTCAATGCCATAGCTAGCCTTCTGAAGCTTTTGCAAGTAGGCATACGGTTGGTTGTGGTCCTGTAGAGAAATCAACAATATACAAGTCTCCTCTCCTAAAGCCTTCAAAGACTTTGGAATTGTTAGCTTCCATGATCACAACACAATGATATTTGCCAAAGACAACAACCATATCGAGATCACATAGCATTGAGACAGACATGAGGTTGTATCCTAAGGACTCGACAAGCATGACTTTGTCCATGTGTCAATCCTTTGAGATTGTAACCTTACCTAGACCCAATACCTGACTTTTGCCTTTGTCAGCAAAGATGATATGCTTCAAATGTGATGGTGATAAGGGAGCATCCATCAATAGATTCTTGTCACCAGTCATGTGATTTGTACATCCACTATCGAGGACCCAATCATTGGCTTTGGGTTGATCATCCTTGGCACCCTTTGCCATGAAGCAATAGGTGGGAGCGTAGTCATCATTGCCTTCATCAGCCTTGTTGGTGATGCCATTTTCTTCAGAGTTGAAGATAGACTTGCTGACGAATGTAGTAGCGAGAGCTAGGCTCGCCACACCAGACTCAGACTCCTCAGATGCCTCCTCTTCATCATGTTCCTTAGATTCAGCCTCAGAGTCCATTTCATTGCCAATGAATGCCCGAGCCTTCTTGGAGCTGCTCTTCTTGTGAGATGAAGACTTCGAGAATTTTGATGATGAAGACTTTGAAGATTTCTTCTTCTTCTTTGCGTCATCAAAACTGTAATCCTTGTATTTCTTCTTCTTTGATTCCTTATCCCACTGAGGATAATCTTGAATGTAGTGACCAGGTTTCTTGCATTTGTGGCATAGCCTCTTCTTGTAGTCACTGGATGAGGAATCATTGCTCCTTGAGGATTTTCCAAAGCAACCACATCTTGAGAACTTCTGATGTTTCTTCACGAGCAGTGCTAGTTCCTAGCTTAGTTCATCAGGATCACCAAGGCTACTACCAGAGTCTTCATCTTCAGACTCAGATACTGCCTTGGCCTTCAAAGCACGTGATCTGCCATAGCTCGAACCATAGAGATCTCTCTTTTCAGCAAGCTGGAACTCATGAGTGTTCAGCCTCTAAAGGATATCAGCGGTATCAAGTGACTTGTAATCAGCACGTTCTTGTATCATCAGTGCCAGAGTATCAAATGAAGAATCAAGCGATCTCAGCAATTTCTTCACCACCTCATGGTCAGTGATGTCAGTGGCACCAAGTGCTTGAAGCTCATTTGATATGTCAGTGAGGCGAACGAAGGTTTGCTGAACATTTTCATTGTCGAGTCTTTGGAAGCGGTTGAAGAGATTGCGAAGAACGTCAACACGAGAGTCACATTGAGTTGAGACTCTTTCATTCACTTTGGACAGCCTATCCCAGATAAGCTTAGCAGTTTCTAAAGCACTCACTCTTCCATACTGCCCTTTGCTCAGATGGACACATATGATGTTCTTCGCTTGAGAATCGAGTTGCTTGAATCTCTTCACATCAGTAGCGTTCAGAGAAGGTGTGACTGAGGGAACACCATTTTCCACAACATACCAGATATCGTTATCAATTGCCTCAAGATGCATTAGCATCTTATTCTTCCAGTAGGGGGTAGTCCATTTCATCGAAGGTAGGACACCCAGCAGAGACCTTGATCATACCTGCGGTCGACATAACTAAAACTCCAGGCGGTTAAACCTAAATCACACAGAACAAGGGAGTACCTTGCTCTGATACCAATTGAAAGTGCGTTATATCGACCAGAGGGGGGTGAATAGGCGATTTTTATGAATTCTTCACTGACAAATTAGCTGGTGAGGAAATTCCTTAGCAAAGAACTACTTGCAGCGGAATAAGTACTTAGAAGTAAACATAACAGAACACAAGCATAGTCATCATGATGGAATGAAGACAAGTACAGAGTACAAAAAGCGTAAACACGGGATAACACAGGATGAAGACAAACAGACTGAAGAAATTAAACTGAGGAAATTGAGAAAGTCTTCAATCAAAGTCTTCAAATAGATATGAACAAGCACACAACAACTGAAATGAGGAAATGAAAGAGTTGAGGAAATAGAACCAGTAAGCTTGGTGAAGACAATGATTTGGTAGACCAGTTCTAACTGTTGTCTCAGTTGTACATCTGGTTGGAGCGGCTCGGTATTTAAACCTGGGGACACACAGTCCCGGACTCACAGTCCTCATCGTATTCTCCTTGAGCTAAGGTCACAAAGACCTCGCCCAATCACTCGTGGTAAGTCTTCAGGTGACTTCCAAACCTTCACAGACTCGGTCACTCGGCAATCCACAATTCCTCTTGGATGCTCTAGACCATGATGCCTAACCGTCTGGAAGAAGCACAGTCTTCAAAGTTAACAAGCGTCGGATCCACGCAGGATCAATCTCTTCAGTGATGCTCAATCACTTTGGGTTTGAAGGTGTTTGGGTTTGGGTTTTCCTCACTTGATGATTTTCGCTCAAAGTCCTCGGAAGATGGGATGCTCTCAAATGACAAGTGTCAGTTTCTCTCGGAGCAGCCAACCAGCTAGTGGTTGTAGGGGGCGGCTATTTATAGCCTAGGGAGCAGCTTGACATGATAAGACATAAATGCCCTTCAATGATATGACCGTTAGGTGGGTAGATATTTTGGGACAGCTGGCGCAAAGCACAGCAACGGTCGGAAATTTGACTCTCAAATTCCTCAGGGCTATCATGTTCCTCACTGTGTAGGCAATCCGCACTGGCAAATTCCTAACTCCTCAGTCAGAACAAATTCCTCGGCGACCAGAAGAACTCTGTCTCTATCACTGAAGAAATTGACTGAACTTTATGAGATTTCCAATGGCTTCACTCGAAGGGATTGGTAGGTGTAGGATTTTGAGTTGAGCATCACATGGAAATTTTTTCCTTAGTATTTCCTCGACCCCCTTTAACAGTACGGTGTTTCCTATGACTCAAGAAAGAGAAAATGAAACTACGAAAACAAAAGTCTTCACACTTCGTGTTCCTCGAATGAATTCCAAGTCTTCAAGGTCACACCAATTTCTTCACTTTCAAAGTCTTCAGAAATCCAAAGTCTTCAGTCGAAGAACTTCATTTTTAGGGGTCGACTTTCTCTGTAAATATCAAACTCCTCATAGACTTATAGACCTGTGTACACTCACAAACGCATCAGTCCCTTAACCTATAAGTCTTCAATACACCAAAATCACTAAGGGGCACTAGATGCACTTACAATAGAAGTACTGCTCAATGGAAAGCGCCTGGAAAACTCAGGCAGCTTCTTGGGAGCCACAGGTTTCCACTCAACCCCTCGTCTGTACAATAAGGATGCACCCTTGTTGGTCGCCTGATCCAATAGTAAAGAAATCGAAGCCCATTACGGGGCGCGGAACCGATCTGGAGGGATGGCTCGACGGGCGATGCAAAATACACACAACACCGGATACCATATCAACCCACAGCCTCAGAGCATGTTGGATACTCCGGCAAGTAGCCAAGAGCGGTGAAGATGTCCTCACCAAACATACCGCAGAGCAACATCCCACGGAAGACGATGACCTCAGAGTATTGACGGTCTTCGATACTTTTGCCTCAAACAATAGGCGCAAAAGGGCACTCCACGGCCTCGCCGAAGTCTGCCAAGTCACAGCAATAAACAACCCCTGGAATGACACGGCCATAACTTCCAATGACAGTGATGAACCAAAATTCAGGACAGACTAGGCACCAGTCGCATTGGTCCTCAGTCCAACTGTGGACGGCTTTCGGCTTACCAAAGTGCTCATGGATGGCGGCAGCGGACTAAACCTCATTTACGAGGAGACTCTCAGCAAAATGGAAATAGACATGAGCCGCATTGAGCAAAGTAGCACGACCTTCCGAGGAATCATTCCCAGTCGGGAGGCGCGATGTGCGGGAAAAATCACACTCGATGTGGTATTTGGCACGCCGGAGAATTATCGGTCCGAAGAGATAACCTTTCAAGTGGCCCCTTTCAACAATGGATATCACGCCCTATTAGGGCGAGATGCATTTGCAAGCTTCCAAGATATACCCCATTGCGGGTACATGAAGCTCAAGATGCCCGGGCCCAATGGTATTATCACTCTTGCTAGTGATCCGAACATAACACTACGCGCCGAAAATAAAACCGTAGCCCTGGCCCTCGAGGCATTGTGTGAAGCCCTTGCGGCCGAAGAATTAACTGCATTGCGCTCCGCGGTGGATAGGGACGACGTGATCCTGGACAAGCGGCCCAAATCCACCTCCTTTAAACCAGCAGACGAAATAGTCAAATTCCAAGTCCACCCAACAGACTCCAAGAAGACAGCATCGATCGGGGCACAGCTGGACCCCACGGTCGCCGCCGCATTGTGAGTGTTCCTACGCAAAAACTGGGACATATTCGTCTAGCACCCTTCTGATATGCCAGGGATCCCATGCAGACTGGCCGAACATAGCCTAAACATAATGAAGGGATATAAGTCGGTCAAGCAAACATTGCGGCGCTTTTCCGAACCCAAACGACGAGCTATAGGGGAGGAGCTAACCAAGTTACTCGAGACCGGATTCATCAGAGAAATAAAACACCTGGACTGGCTAGCAAACCTGGTAATGGTACCAAAGAAGGATAAATCCTGGGGCCTATGTGTCGATTTCAAAGACCTCAACAAGGCCTGCCCTAAGGATCCCTTCCCCCTCCCCCGCATCGATCATATTATCGATGCTACCGCACGACACGACTCATTGTCTTTCCTCGACGCATACTCCGGATACCATCAAATCAAGATGAAGGAATCCGATCAAGCCGCAACAGCATTTATTACCCCATACGGGCCTTTCTGCTTCAACACTATGTCCTTTGGGCTCAAAAATGCTGGCGCCACCTACCAACGTATGATTCAAACATGCCTGGAGAAACAAATCGGCAAGACAATTGAAGCATATGTGGATGACGTAGTCATCAAAGCTAGACACGTCGAGTCATTAATAGATGATCTGCGTCTTACATTCGACAACCTCTGTACATAGGACATTAAGCTCAATCCGGAAAAAGTGTGTTTTCGGCGTTCCCATTAGAAAACTGCTGGGCTTCATCGTTTCCAATAGGGGAATTGAGGCGAACCCGACTAAAATTCGAGCTTTGTCATAGTTGGCCAAGCCAACGGACCTTAAACAAGTCCAAAAACTATCCAGATGTGTGGCAGCTTTAAGCCGCTTTGTCTCCAGACTAGGAGAAAAGGCATTGCCACTCTATCGTCTTCTCCGACACACCGATCACTTCGAGTGGACAGACGTGGCAACGGCCGGACTGGAAGAAATAAAGGCTCTTCTAGCGAGCAACCCAATCCTAGCCGCGTCGAATATCGATGAACCCATGTTATTATACATATCTTCCACACACCAAGTCGTAAGTGTGGTGCTCATCATCAAACGGGAAGAGGACGGACACAAATTCCGGCTTCAAAAACCGGTATACTACGTATCCACTGTCCTCACACCATGCAAATCCCGGTACCCTCATTACCAAAAAAATAGCGTACGCGGTCTTCATGGCATCACGGAAGCTACGACACTACTTTCAAGAGTGCTCAATAACGGTGGCCTCCGAGGTACCACTCAATGACATAATAAACAACCGCGACACCACGGGCCGGATTGCCAAGTGGGCCATTGAGCTCCTCCCATTCGACATAACATACAAACCACGTCGGGCCATTAAATCCCAAGTACTGGCCGACTTCATCACTGAATGGACAGGGGCCGAACTCCCTAAAGAGTACGGCACATATTCCAACTAGGTCATGCACTTCGACGGCTCCAAAATGTTGGCAGGCTTAGGAGCAGGCGTTGTCCTAACATCCCCCACTAGAGATACAGTACAGTACGTACTCCAAATATTATACACAGACTCCAACAATGTAGCCGAATACGAGACCTTGTTGCATGGTCTTCGGATGGCTGTCTCCATGGGCATACGATGCCTAGAAGTGCGCGGGGATTCAAACCTCACCATATGTCAAATAAATGGAGATTTTGATGCCAAAGATCCGAAGATGGCGGCTTACCATAACGCCACTCTCAAAATGTCGGCTCGGTTCGAGGGGCTCGAGTTTCATCATGTGGCTCGAGAAAGTAATCAAGCGGCGGACGTCCTCGCTCGCATCGGCGCCAAACGCGACCCCGTCCCACCTAACATCTTTTTGGAAAGGCTCTTCAAGCCATCCATAGTGTGGCAAGGGGAGAGCGGCAACACCAATCCAGATCCGACTATAACCCCCGATTTCGAACACACCGATATCATCGGGGGCTCAGCCACCGAAATTACACTGTCAACCCATCTCATCATGGCAGTCATTGCCCCATGGACCGAACCCTTCTTGGCCTACCTTAATAGGCGAGAACTCCCTGAGGATTAGAATGAGGCGCACTGTATTGTGCGGCGCTCTAAAGCCTACAAGGTCCACGAGGGAGAACTCTACAAGAAAAGCGCTACCGGAGTACTTCAAAGATGTATCTCCAAGGAGGAAGGGCGGCAGCTCTTGGCTGAAATTCATGCCGGCCTCGGTGGTCACCATGCTGCGGCTCGGGCCCTCGTAAGCAAGGACTTCCGTACAGGTTTCTATTGGCCGACGGCCCGAGCAGACGCACAGGATCTTGTCCAACATTGCGTCGGATGCCAGCTTTTCGCCAACCAAAGCCACATGCCACCCACCGCTCTACAAACAATCCCCATCACTTGGCCTTTCGTGGTCTGGGGGCTCGATATGGTCAGACCCCTTAAAGGAGGAAGCCATAAGAAAAAATATCTGTTGGTCATGGTGGATAAATTCACTAAGTGGATAGAGGCCAAACCAGTTAAAACGGCCGAAGCCGGACCAATGATAGACTTCATATCCAGTGTTGTGCACCGTTATGGTGTTCCACATAGCATCATCACCGATAATAGCTCCAATTTCATAGCCGATGAGGTGAAAACCTGGTGTACTAATCTGGGCATTAAGCTCGATTACGCCTCCGTCTATCACCCACAAACAAATGGTCAAGTCGAACGAGCCAATGGTCTTATTATGAGCAGTATTAAACCAAAAATAGTGCGGTCTTTCAAAGAATCAGACAAGCACTGGGTCAAGGAGCTCAACTCCGTACTCTGGGGGCTGCGGACCATGCCCAATCGCTCTACCGGATATACACCTTTCTTTATGGTGTACGGCGCAGAGGCTGTGTTACCCTGCAACATTATTCCGGACTCACCTCGAGTGCGCATGTATGAAGAAAGAGAGGCCGAGCTTGATCGTCAGGACAGCTTAGATGCCCTGGAGGAGGAGCGTGATGTCGCAAAAGCCCGTTCCACATTCTATCAACAACAGGCCCGCAGATATCAAAGCAGAGAAGTACGGGACAAGACTTATAATGTTGGCGAACTCGTTCTACGCTTGCCGGAGAATAAAAAGGACAAACTCAAGCCCAAGTGGGAGGGTCCCTTCATCATTGACAAAGTCCTCACCAGAGGAGCGTACCGCCTGCGTGATGCACCAGACAATCGCCTAGAGCCGAACCCATGGAACGCGGCTAGACTCCAAAGATTCTATGCCTAGCGCCGGACTCTTCGTTCGTCTCCTTTCTCCCTTTTATTTCCATTCTTTATTTTCCTCTCTTTTCACCTTTTCTTTTTTTAGTCTTAAAAGCTCTCGTGCGGCTAAACCGTACACCTACGACGCACACATTCTCAAATATGTGCGTCAATTATACCTGGGGGCTTCTTGTACAGAAGCTTATTATTATTATTTTCCGAGCATCAAGCTCACCACATATGTGTCTTTTCCGCGTATGTACCTTTTCTTCGCCATTATATGCATCGATATGACTTTAGTTTTGGCCAAGCTGGGTTGCCTGGCTCCTGTGCTTATGCCCTACGTTCCCGTTAGTTCAGCTAGGGCATAAAGGGAGCACCTCTGCGATTGTTACTGACGGGTCATCCAGATGTGTACCTCAGACTGGATGAAGCCGAAAGCTAGCGTTCTTAAGGGAATATTCGGTCGGTGGACTAAAGATGTTCTTTACTCGTTACACTATGAACCCCCAGATGTTACGTATGCTGTGATTTTTCAATCATAGTTCGAACATGCATGTTAACACATGCTGACCCGGGGAAAGGAACCCTTAACGGAACTATTCTCTCTGGAAGATGTTTCTTACAATCAAAATGTAATATAACATAGCTAGCCGGATACTTGTCTGTTCAAGCAACTATGACCCCTACGCCTGGTTTCCACGCATACCCCGGTCTACATTACCAAGCGGGTATTCAGAAACACTCCGCACCTTCGGATCCAGAGGTTGAAGTGAAAAGGTCCGCCATGACAATCATTTTACAATCCAGCTAGGGACAAATTTGTCAATTGAAGTACATAGTCACTTGGACTCAAAAACTTCTTCCTCTATGCCATCTCACAGGCTATCTAGCCTACAATCCTGTTGGGAATACTTGACGGCTACTTGTACCTGGTCATATACCAAACTAACGGGAATTTCTTTTCCATCTGACCCTAAAGGTCTGACCCGGGCCATGTGATTCGGATCGAGCTTGGTATGTCGTGTTTTCACCATGGCCCAGGCCTCTCGCGCACCTTCCCAGCAGGCCGATATCTTCCATAATCGGAAGCGCCGCCGCGCTCCCTTAAATAGTTGTACAAGCTCCTCCATACTTCCTGGAGGGGAGTCGGATGGCCATAAGGCCATGGCACTACCTTGCATCGCCTGCCGAGCTCTCTCGTGCATTTGCGACAGCTCTTGTAGCAGATCGCCCGAAGATCCGGACATCTCCTCTTCGGGACGGCTGGTCAGCATACCTGCAGACATAACTCTGTTAGTTCCTTTCCTCACCGAACTACGTGAAGATAAGTTTAAACACATACTAAATATGCTGCCTCGTAGCCTCTTATTTTCCTTCACGGATTCAGCCAGCTGGGCCCGAACATCTTTTAGTTCCACGCCCAGCTCGGTGTTGGAATCCTGGAGTTTATTTTTCTCCTCCCTGACCCGTGTCAGTATACGTTCGCCCGCGGCCAGTTGCCTTTGAGCTTCTGGACCTCCCGCCTGTGCGACTTCCGGTACCTCTCCCAGATGATCTGACGACTCTGCCATAAGATATGCACCAGTATTAATAATCCTGGTATATGATTATGTTTTCTCGATGGAGGGTATCATTACCAAACACTTCCTTCTTGGATTTCTCTAGTTCGGCGGTAGTAGTGGCTAGCTGGGTCTGACACTTTTCCAGCTCCTGAGACAACAGGTTATTCTTCTTTGTGAGCACCTGTTGATACGTCTCCAACGTATCTATAATTTTGATTGTTCCATGCTATTATATTACCCCTTTTGGATGTTAATGGGCTTTATTTTACACATTTATATCATTTTTGGGACTAACCTACTAACCGGAGGCCTAGCCCATACTGTTGTTTTTTGCCTATTTCAGTATTTCAAAGAAAAGGAATATCAAACGGAGTCCAAACGGAATGAAACCTTTGGGATCGTGGTTTTTGGAACGAACGTGATCCGGAGAGATTGGAGTGCAAGTCAAGAAGCTTCCAAGGGCCCCACGAGATAGGGGGACGCCCCCCCTGTAGGGCGTGCCCCCTGTCTCGTGGGCCCCTCGGGCGGCCACTGACGTACTTCTTCCTCCTATATATACCTGCGTACCCCGAAAACATCCAGGGGCACCACGAAACACAATTTCCACCACCGTAACCTTCTGTATCCGTGAGATCTCATCTTGGAGCCTTTGCCGGCACTCTACCGGAGGGGGAATCGACCATGGAGGGCTTCTACATCAACATCCTTGCCCCTCCGATGAGTTGTGAGTAGTTTACCACAGACCTATGGGTCCATAGTTATTAGCTAGATGGCTTCTTCTCTCTTTTTGGATCTCAATACAATGTTCTCCCCCTCTCTTGTGGAGATCTATTCGATGTAAACTCTTTTTGCGGTGTGTTTGTCGTGATCCGATGAATTGTGGGTTTATGATCAAGTTTACCTATGAATAATATGTGAATCTTCACTGAATTCTTTTATGTATGATTGAGTTATCTTTGCAAGTCTCTTCGAATTATCAGTTTGGTTTGGCCTACTAGATTGGTCTTTCTTGCCATGGGAGAAGTGCTTAGCTTTGGGTTCAATCTTACGGTGTCCTTACCCAGTGACAGAAAGGGTTGCAAGGCACGTATTGTATTGTTGCCATTGAGGATAACAAGATGGGGTTTATATCATATTGCATGTGTTTATCCCTCTACATCATGTCATCTTGCTTAATGCGTTACTCTGTTCTTATGAACTTAATACTCTAGATGCAGGCAGGAGTCGGTCGATGTGTGGAGTAATAGTAGTAGATGCAGGCAGGAGTCGGTCTACTTGTTATGGACATGATGCCTATATACATGATCATGCCTAGATAATCTCATAACTATGCGCTTTTCTATCAATTGCTCGACACTAATTTGTTCACCCACCGTAATACTTATGCTATCTTGAGAGAAGCCACTAGTGAAACCTATGGCCCCCGGGTCTATCTCTTATCATATTTGCTTTCCATCTACTTTTATTTGCATCTTTACTTTTCGCATCTATATCATAAAATACCAAAAAAAATATTTATCTTATCATACTATCTTTATTAGATCTCACTTTCGCAAGTGGCCGTGAAGGGATTGACAACCCCTTTATTGCGTTGGTTGCGAGTTCTTAGTTTGTTTGTGTAGGTGCGTGGGACTTTTGAGGAGCCTCCTACTGGATTGATACCTTGGTTCTCAAAACTGAGGGAAATACTTACGCTACACTTTGCTGCATCACCCTCTCCTCTTCGAGGAAAACCAACGCAAGCTCAAGACGTAGCAAGAAGGATTTCTGGCGCCGTTGCTGGGGAGGTCTTCACTCAAGTCAAGAAATACCAAGTACCCATCACAAACCCATCTCCCTCGCATTTACATTATTTGCCATTTGCCTCTCGTTTTCCTCTCCCCCACTTCACCCTTGCCGTTTTATTCGCCCTCTCTTTCCCAACCTCCTCCTCTCTTTTTCGCTTGTCATTTTTCTGCTTGCTTGTGTGTTGGATTACTTGTTGCCATGGCACAAGATAATACCAAATTGTGTGATTTCTCGAATACCAATAATAATGATTTCCTTAGTACTCCAATTGCTCCTCTTAATGATGTTGAGTCTTGTGAAATCAATACTGCTTTGTTGAATCTTGTTATGAAAGATCAATTCGCCGGCCTTCCTAGTGAAGATGTCGCTACTCATCTTAACAATTTTGTTGATTTGTGTGATATGCAAAATAAGAAAGATACGGATAACAATATTGTCAAATTGAAGTTATTTCTGTTTTCACTTAGAGATCATGCTAAAGTTTGGTTTTCATCTTTTCCCAAAAATAGTATTGATTCTTGGAACAAGTGCAAAGATGCTTTTATCTCTAAGTATTTTCCTCCCGCTAAGATCATCACTCTTAGGAATGATATTATGAATTTTAAACAACTTGATCATGAGCATGTTGCCCAATCTTGGGAAAGAATGAAATTGATGCTTTGCAATTGCCCTACTCATGGTTTGAATTTATGGATGATCATACAAAAATTTTATGCCGGTTTGAACTTTGCTTCTAGAAATCTCTTAGATTCGTCCGCGGGAGGCATGTTTATGGAAATTACATTGGGAGATGCTACAAAATTACTTGATAATATTATGGATAATTATTCTCAATGGCACACCGAAAGATCTTCTAGTAAAAAAACTTCATGCTATAGAAGAAATCAATGTTTTGAGTGGAAAGATGGATGAACTTATGAAGATGTTTGCTACTAAAAATACTCCTCTTGATCCCAATGATATGCCTTTGTCTTCCTTGATTGAGAATAATAATGAATCTATGGATGTGAATTTTGTTGGTAGGAATAGTTTTGGAAATAATGCTTACAGAGGAAACTTTAATGCTAGACCGTTCGCTAGTAATCCTTCTAATAATTATGGAAATTCCTACAATAACTCTTATGGTAATTTTAATAAGATGCCCTCTGATTTTGAGAATAGTGTGAAAGAATTTATGATTTCTCAAAAGAATTTTAATGCTTTGCTTGAAGAAAAATTGCTCAAAGTTGATGATTTGGCTAGGAACGTTGATAGACTTTCGCTTGATGTTAATTATCTTAAACTTGGATCTTCCTCTCCTAAGCATGATATCAATGAGTCTCTCAAAGTAATGATAATTTCCATTGACGAGTGCAAGGAAAGAACCGCTAGATTGCGTGCTAAAAAAGAAAGCTTTATAAAAGCGTGTTCTTCTAGTTTCCGTGAAAATAATGATGAGGATCTTAAAGTTATTGACGCGTCTCCGATTAGATCTATGTTTTGCAATATGAATTTTGATGATTATGGGAGTGATGATGAATCAACTTTGCCAAGAAGGAGTCCCAAAAATTCGGAGTCTTTAGATCTTAATGTTAAATTTGGTAAAAGTGAGATTGGAGAATCCTCAACTTCTAATAATATTGAACCTACTATCTCGGAATTCAAGGAATTTGATTATGATAATTGTTCTTTAAAAGGGTGTATTTCCTTGTTGCAATCCGTTGTTAATTCTCCTCATGCTTATAGTCAAAATAAAGCTTTTACCAAACATATCGTTGATGCCTTGATGCAATCTTATGATGAAAAACTTAATTTGGAAGTTTCTATACCTAGAAAACTTAATGATGAGTGGGAACCTACTATAAAGATTAGAATTAAAGATTATGAGTGTTTTGCTTTGTGTGATTTGGGTGCTAGTGTTTCCATGATTCCGAAAACTTTATGTGATATTCTAGGTTTCCATGATTTTGATGATTGCTCTTTAAACTTGCACCTTGCAGATTCCACCATTAAAAAGCCTATGGGAAGGATCAATGATGTTTTTATTGTTGCAAATATAAATTTGGTGCCCGTAGATTTTATCGTTCTTGATATAGATTGCAATCTTTCTTGCCCTATTATTCTTGGTAGACCTTTCCTTAGAATGATTGGTGCAATTATTGATATGAAGGAAGGGAACATTAGATTCCAATTTCCCTTAAAGAAAGGCATGGAGCACTTTACAAGAAAGAAAGTCAAATTACCTTATGAATTTATCATGCGGGCTACTTATGAATTCAGTGCCAAAGATGGCACTCGTTAGATCGATCTTTGCTTTTATGCCTAGCTAGGGGCGTTAAACGATAGCGCTAGTTGGGAGGCAACCCAATTTTCTTTATGTTTTTTGTTTTTGCTCCTGTTTAGTAATAAATCTTGCATCTACCTTCGGTTTAGATGTATTTGTATCTTTTAATTATTGTTTGTGCCAAGTAGAACCTATAGGATAACCTACGATGATAGTTGATTTGATTCTGCTGAAATAGAGAAACTTTGCATGCACGAATATAATTTTGTTAAATTGCAGAAACGTGAATTTGCGTTGATTCTTTTTGTTTCTGTTCAATAAACAAATTTTCCAGGACTTCCTATTTTGGTAGGATTTTTAGAGTTCCATAAGTTTGCATTAGTTACAGATTGCTACAGATTGTTCTGTTTTTGACAAATTCTGTATTTCGTGTGTAGTTTGCTTATTTCAATGCATCTATGGCTAGTAATTCAGTCTATGAACCATAAAGAAGTTGGAATACAGTAGGTTTAACACCAAAATAAATAAATAATAAGTTCATTGCAGTACCTTATGCGGTGGTTTTGTTTTCTTTCACTAACGGAGCTTATAAGATTTCCTGTTGAGTTTTGTGTTGTGAAGTTTTCAAGTTTTGGGTAAAGCTTTTATGGACTATGGAATAAGGAGTGGCAAGAGCCTAAGCTTGGGGATGCCCAAGGCACCCCAAGATATTCAAGGATAGCCAAAAGCCTAAGCTTGGGGATGCCCCGGGAAGGCATCCCCTCTTTCGTCTTCGTTCATTGGTAACTTTACTTGGAGCTATATTTTTATTCGCCACATGATATGTGTTTTGCTTGGAGCGTCGTGTATTATATTAGTCTTGGCTTTTTAGTTTACCACAATCATTCTTGCTGTACATTCCTTTTGGGAGAAGCCTATTTGATTAAAATTTACTAGAATACTCTATGTGCTTCACTTATATCTTTTGAGCTTGATAGTTTTTGCTCTAGTGCTTCACTTATATCTTTTAGAGCACGGTGGTGTCTTAATTTTGAAGAAATTGCTAGTCTCTCATGCTTCACTAATATCTTTTTGAGAGTCTTTTAGAACAGCATGGTATTAGCTATGGTCATAAAGTTGATCCTAGAATGATGACCACCCAAGTTGGGTATAATAAAAACTATCATAGAAAGTGAATTGGATGCTATGATCAACTTGATGCTTGATAATTGTTTTGAGATATGGAGGTAGTGATATTAAAGTCATGCTAGTTGGGTGATTATGAATTTAAAGAATGCTTGTGTTGAAGCTTGTGATTCCCGTAGCATGCACGTATGGTGAACCGCTTTGTGATGAAGTTGGAGCACAATTTTATTTATTGATTGTCTTGCTTATGAGTGGCGGTCGGGGACGAGCGATGGTCTTTTCCTACCAATCTATCCCCCTAGGAGCATGCGTGTAGTGCTTTGGTTTTTGATGACTTATAAATTTTTGCAACAAGTATATGAGTTCTTTTGATTAATGTTGAGTCCATGGATTATACGCACTCTTTCACCCTTCCACCATTGCTAGCTCTCTTGTACCGTGCAACTTTCGCCGGTACCATACACCCACCATTTACCTTCCTCAAAACAGCCACCATACCTACCTATTATGGCATTTCCATAGCCATTCCGAGATATATTGCCATGCAACTTTCCACCGTTCCGTTCATATAACACGCATTACTTTTGTCATATTGCTTTTTGCATGATCATGTAGTTGACATTGTATTTGTGGCAAGGCCACCTTCATAATTTTCATACATGTCGCTCTTGATTCATTGCATATCCCGGTACACCGCCGGAGGCATTCATATAGAGTCATATCTTGTTCTAGCTTTGAGTTGTAAATCCATAAAAGTGTGATGATCTTCATTAGTAGAGCATTGTCCTAGTGAGGTAAGGATGATGAAGGCTATGATTCCCCCACAAGTCGGGATGAGACTTCGGACTTTACAAAAAGAAAAAAAAGGGAAAGAAAACAAAAAAAGAGAAAGGCCAAAAAGAAAAAAAAGAGAAAGGCCGAAAAGAAAAAAAGAAAAGGAGAAAAAGAAAAATGAGAGAAAAAGATAGAAGGGACAATGCTACTATCTCTTTTTCCACACTTGTGCTTCAAAATAGCATCATGATCTTCACGATAGAGAGTCTCCTATGTTGTCACTTTCATATACTAAGTGGGAATTTTTCATTATAGAACTTGGCTTGTATATTCCAATGATGGGCTTCCTCAAAAGTGCCCTAGGTCTTCGTGAGAAAGCAAGTTGGATGCACCCCACTTAGTTTCTTTTGTTGAGCTTTCATATATTTATAGCTCTAGTGCATCCGTTGCATGGCAATCCCTACTCACTCACATTGATATCTATTAATGGGCATCTCCATAGCCCGTTGATACGCCTAGTTGATGTGAGACTATCTTCTCCTTTTTGTCTTCTCCACAACCACCATTCTATTCCACATATAGTGCTATTGTCAGGACCCCGACTCGATGTCACATCGATCTAGCCTGTAGCACCTCATATCACTTTGCAGCCTCACGCACGGTATCCCCACGGGTGTCGCCTTACCTTTGCCCGGGACCGTTTGCGCCTTTTGGCTCACGTATATGATAGTGTCGCTAGCATCCATATGATAAGGAGCCCGGGCTGACATGACTAGTCGTAAACCCAAAGTGGCACAGACTTACAGGGACAGGCATCCATGACCCAACATCGAACGTGTCGGTCATCAGCGAGTGGATCCAGGCTGTAGCACTGGGCTAGCAGGACTCCGGTGAACCGGGCTGTAGCGGGCTAACAGGACTCTGGTATTCATCGCGTGACATTTCCCCGAAGGGACAGACACAGGAACGAAGAAGGACACATGCCGGCCAGCCTAAGTGTTCCGGAGCAGTAGCAAGCTACCATGGCTCAGTGGAAACACTAGGAGACATTTCCCGGTAAGAGAGGCTACTAAAGATAGACAACTAGATGGTCAGATCCCACACATACCAAGCATTTCAATAACATACACACAATATGCTCGATATGTGCAAATACAACATGGCATCACAACATGACTCTACAAATCAAGTATTTTAATCAATAGGCTCCGAGGAGCGAGATATTACAAACATGGGTCTCATGACCCAACAATCAGAGCATACAAGTCAAAGCACAAGCGGAAGCTATCATGTCTGAGTACAGACATCTATAAATGAAAAAGGCTGAGAAGCCTGACTATCTATCAGATCCTGCCGAGGGCACAAGATCGTAGCTGAGGTATCAAGCTAAACGTCGAAGTCCACGTGGAACTACTAGTGAGACTGAAGTCTCTCTGCAAAAACATAAAATAGGCAAACGTGAGTACAAATGTACCCAGCAAGACTTACATCAGAACTAACTACATATGCATCATTTTCAACAAGGGGATGGTGGGGTTTAACTGCAGCAAGCCAGCTTTGACTCGGTGGCTATCCTAAACTAGACTGCAAGCGACTCTTTTGAGGTGGCGCACACGAGTCCACATATTCACCATATCAATACACCACTATGGATCCGCTCCCGTCTCCCTACGAGAACACCATCCATAGCACTCACGCTTATCTTGCGTATTTTAGAGTATCCACTTTCACTTGTCTATGAACTGATATGAGCAACCCAGAAGTCCTTTTCCGCGGACACGGCTATTCGAATAGATGATGTTAACCCTGCAGGGGTGTACTTCTTCATACATGTTTCCACCACTTAGCGTCTGCACACGACATGTGCTCGGCAGACTTCAAGCGAAAGCCGACGTGGGTGTAGACCACGACCTACCTAAACACCTAAGTCTCTAGTCCAGGTTTATCGCCTATTCGGGTTCCATCCATGAGGAGATCCGGCCGGAGTTTCGCTCACAGCCCCAAACGATGTGAACAGGGTTTCCGAGATACCAAACGGGCATCCGGTACACCGTGCCACGTACCTACCGCATCACAGCCCACCCCTACGGTCAGCGCTGTCCACGGCCTCCAGTAAGCTACAAACACCAGAAACTACTTGCAACTCCTGGACAGAGGACTAGGGTGAATAAGAAGTCGAGCGGGGTCATATTTTAGGGCCCAATGCATGGTAGTAGCTGAATCATGGATCACAAACACAGAACTCAGTTCCTGAGGACGGCTTCAATGAGACAACCCACCATGTACTCCTACATGGCCTCTCACCGACACCTTTTACCAAATCGTGTTCACACACTTAGCTCACACATAGTAGGACATGTTCACACACCTCTGATTCATCCTCGATGAATCAGACCTGACTCAACTCTAAGCAGCAGCAGGCATGACAAACAAGCATGAATGAGTAGGCACATCAGGGCTCAAACAACTCCTACTCATGCTAGTGGGTTTCATCTATTTACTGTGGCAATGACAGGTCATGCAAAGGATAAAGGGGTTCAGCTACCGCAGCAAGTAACAGATGAATCGGTGTTGTCCTAATGCAGTAAAAGAGAGCAGGAGCGAGAGAGTAGGATTGTATCGGAATGAACAAGGGGGGTTTTGCTTGCCTGGCACTGCTGAAGATAACATTGAGTCTTCATCAGTGTCAACAATCACATCATCGGTATCACGTCTATCGAGAGGGGACAAATACCGGCAACACAGAGAGGAACACAATCAATGCAATGCACAATATGATGCATGCTCATGACATGGCAATATGAATGTGTTTTGAGCTAATGCAACTAGCAACAGATTAAATGAAGTTGGTTTGAATATAAGATTCAAATTTAAACCCCATATGTGATTATTTAAATGCCCTTTATATGATTTGTGCTAAACAGCATCTATAAGTTGTTCTAACATGCATGAAAATGGTACAGATGGATTCCTTGAATTTTTCTGATAATTTTTCATATATAAATTATTTAATTTGGAGTTACGGTTAATTTTCTATGATTTATTGAAGTTTTAGCTATTTTCTGGAATTAATAAATCATTTAAGAATTATCTAAATTCCAGAAAATACTTATTGCGTCAGCCTGACATCATCATGACGTCAGCAGGTCAACAGGGCGCCTCCAGGTCAAACCTGACCTGTGGGACCCATATGTCAGCGTCACAGGTTAAACAGGGGGGTTTATTTTAGTTTAATTAAGGATTAGGGCACTAGGGCCCACATGTCAGTGTCAGCAGGGGGGGTAATTAAGTTAAAATAAACTAACTAATTAACAGGGGGGCTGGCCCCACCTGTCATCGACCCAGGGGGGGTCAAACCCCTGGTCAGCAGGGCCTAACCCGCCGGCGGCTCGTCGCCGGTGGCAACAGGCGCGGCGGAGGGCGCGGGCTCGCTCCTCCGGCGTCCAAATGGACGGAGGAGAGCGGCTATGGGGAGCTGGAGCTCACCCGCGCCCATTTCAGCAAGCAGCAGCAGCTAGGGCGGCCGGAGACGATGGCCTCGAGCTCGGCAGTGGCGGCCGGAGCTCGGGCGTGCTCGGTTTCGGCGTTACACGGCACGGCGGGCGCGGCCGATGGGCTCTACGGGATGCTGGGGTCACCAGGAACACCCGGAGGCAACGAGCGCAGACGGAGAAGCTCGGGAGCACGGAGCTCACCGGCCATGGCGGACGGCGGCTTCGGGTGCTCGTGGGGCGGCGGCTACAGGGCGCAATCGAAGGGGGAAAGAGGGAGGGGAGGCGTAGGAGCTCACAGCGGTGCCGTAGGGATGGTTAGCCGGCTCGGGGGCGCGCCGGAGTGGCCGAATCGACGGAGAAGATCCTCGGCGGCCGGCGAGGTGAAAACATCGGGGGTGGCGTTCCGGGGCTCTTCTGGTCGCGTGACACGACGAGGAGGTCGAGGGAGGACCGGCGGAGCTTCCTGGGGCGTCGGTGAGGCTAGGGGTGGTCGGTGGCCATGGGTACGGCGACGATGGCGGCGAGCTCCGCTCGGTGGTGTGCGCGAGAGGGAAACAGAGGAGGGAATGGGGTCCAGGGGGAGAGAGGGGAGGTGCAGGGGGCGAGGGCGTCTCCGTGGCGTCGCGAGGGAGTCGGGGAGGCTGCCACGGCGAAGC
>NC_041391.1:401953517-401961879 GCF_002162155.2 Triticum dicoccoides | reverse complement strand
AAACGTCGGGGGTGGCGTTCCGGGGCTCTTCTGGTCGCGTGACACGACGAGGAGGTCGAGGGAGGACCGGCGGAGCTTCCTGGGGCGTCGGTGAGGCTAGGGGTGGCCGGTGGCCATGGGTACGGCGACGATGGCGGCGAGCTCCGCTCGGTGGTGTGCGCGAGAGGGAAACAGAGGAGGGAATGGGGTCCAGGGGGAGAGAGGGGAGGTGCAGGGGGCGAGGGCGTCTCCGTGGCGTCGCGAGGGAGTCGGGGAGGCTGCCACGGCGAAGCAGGAGGTGGCCGGAGCTCTTCGGGCGCGCGCCACGCCTCGCCTCTGCCTACTGGCAGAGGAAGAAGAGGACAAGGGGGGGGAGGAGGTGGGTCGGGCCGGCCAGATGGGCTGGCCAGCTGGGCCAGGTAAGTGGCGCCAGGTAACTCCCTTCTCTCTCTGTCTTTTTCTAATTATTTCAGTTTTCTATTTTGCAGGTTTGTTTTGAATTTGGTTTTGAAACCAATTCAATTTATTTTGCTTCTGACAATATTTTTAGGAGCTAAAGGAATTAAAACAATGCTCCACAAAATATTTCAGAATTTATTGGACCTATATTTATTTAATAGTAGATATAAATCCAATTCAAATAATTATTGATTTAATTCAAATGCCCAAATTAAATGTTTCTGAGACACCAAAAATATTGGTTTGGATTTTACCTCTTGCCAATATTTCCAGAGGATAACAGGAACATTTTCTTGGACACATTTGAGAAGATTTAATTGTTGGTTATTTTTAGAGGTTTCTGAGGCTTTGAAAATTCCTCAATTCAAATTTCATTTGAATTTAAACATGATGCAGCAAGAGGTCTAGCCTAGTGCATTACCAGAAGCTAGGGATGTGACAACTCACCCCCACTAAACAAGAATCTCGTCCCGAGATTCAAGCGTACGGTAAGGTGAAGGGGGAACACAAACTAGCACAATCTTCACGATCCAGGTTGCACTTCATAAGAACGTTGTTTCGATCACCATCTTTGTCTCGACGTCTTGTTCTGAGAACTCCAGTTATTATGACAATGAGAGGAGAAGGAGACTCTAGAAGGATCGATCTTCTTGAAGGTCGAACAACTCAGGATTAACTCACAGAATGAGACATAGCAACATCTCCCGAGCTGAGAGACGAAGCACACCTCTAGAGGAATGGAGTGGAACAAATGACGGAGGTTTACCAGGTAGACTACAATTCCACACTTACTGGGGTGGTAAACGGTTGTCAGCGTAGCGAGGAGTTGAGTTGCCATGATACCACGACGAACATCCTGGAGGAGGGTGATTCGTAGATTATTACCTTAAGTGGCAAAAAGAATTACCTTTGATTCAAAGATCAATGAAACTCTTTAAACCAGCCTAAGGCAATTCTCGAGCGATCGTTTGGAGGGGGTCGGTAGAATGGCATACTTGGACTTGGATGATGTGGATTACCTTGTTGAAGACAACGCAATGGATGAATTTGCTTATCACCGGAAATGGAAGAGACCCATGGTAGAATGGCACATTGGCGGTGCAAGCTAGGAACAAAATGCAAATGTTGGGAATGATTCTGGTAGCTGGGGGAAGAACCCAACAATAAAGAGTGAATTCACTGTTGGAGTGGTTATAGCATAACCGAGGAAATCTGGGGCAATCCCAGTTAGTGCCGATGATAACACGTAGCGCTTGTGCGTGCTCTCAAGAACTTGAGCATTTCCATATTCATCAAGGTTTTACCAACATCCGTGTCAAGGGTCCGGTAACACAACCTACTACCATGATGAATGGTGATGGAGGATGCAGATGCAAAGGAAGATAACACTTTCTCAGATTTCACCTTAGCGAGGCCAAGGAGATAAAATCTGGATGATCGACCGAGAGACATTTAGCACTCCGCTTCTAATGTTCTCCTTGATGTGCTAGTGTAATCCAATCATTGAAATGGTTTGGTAACTAGACCTCAAGTAAAAGGTCGGACTTCGGGAGCAATAGAATCCATAAGGAACAGTTACGGAGGTAATTCCTATGAAATCCTTATGGGGAGGTGGCCAACTTCCTCAAACAAGATACTACAATAATAGGTCTTCCGGCTGGGTGTGTTGGCCACGACATCCACTTTACCGGTTATCGAGAGACCGATATTATAGTTCTTGGGAAATGTTCCAAACCATCATATCTACCTGAGATTCAGATCTGGTTGGTGTCAGGATATTCCAGACTCATCGAGTCTAGGAAGAAAAATGAAAGTTTGCAACACAAATCGACGAGATGACGTTGCGGGATTCTCGGGAGATGAACTACGATAGCAAGCTCCAAAACATGAGCTGGTTCTGCTACAAACATGTGAACATGTTGTCCAAGACAAGCATGACCACAAAGTAGTCTTATAATAAAACACTACCGAGTTCAGGAGGGGAACCATCATCGAGGATACCGAAGTCCTTGCATAAGGTATACTCTTAAGAAGGAACTTCTTCTCCTTGAACAAATCAGTCAGTGGCTTGGTGTGCTCGGGACACATATAGAATGGAGGTAGCTAATCTCACAATCCAATGTATACTTCACACATGCATAACTGACTTGGGATGATTCCAAGGAAGCAAAAACAATCTTTCTCGGATACACGGCGGCAACTTACACCAAGTGCACGTGAATTAGAGAAAGTCACATCTTTCATCCGGACATATGCTCCATGAGCGGGTCATGAAGATAATGCTTAGAAAAGTTTCCAGTACTAGCTGGATGTTCAACATAATCATGGAGAGGTTAAATATATTGCTGATGGGCTCAACAACAACTCATCCTGGTTTCCATGAAGAAGGAGTTCCATAATTATGTGAACGAGTGATAGCACTAGTCAGACCCAAACGATATAATGGTGTATGCTCGAGGAAAATCCACGAGTAAGACAACACTACGAACATCGTTGGTTCGGATTTGATTTGACGATAGCCCATACTCAAATCAGAGGTTTGGGTAAGATAATAGATCGAACAATTGATCACAAGGACCAATTGATGAAGATATCATCTTTCTTCAACACACACTACACAAGAATATCCCTTTGGAACGAACTAAGTCGGGCAAGCTTCCATCTTCCAACTTTCCAAGTTGTTGTTCAGCTTAGCCAACTAGCTCAGGGATATCTAACACCGATTCTTGGAGAAAAGGGTGGTTTACAGGAATAAACCAACTTGATCACGAACTCAACATAGCGGTCAGGTGACAACCTGGTAATACTTCTGAGAAGATATTCAGAAAATCACGAACCACCGATATGTTACTAGGCTCGAGAGCAATCTTGCCTTTTGAGGCAAGACGATATGATCAGTAGAGCGAAGATTTGAAATAATCCTAACTCATCGATCGAGGAGTGCACCGAGAACAAGGACTAGGTAGCATGATCAACCTTAGAACGATGATTCAAAACCAACACGCTAAGAATGAAATTATCATCCATTTAACTACCAAGCAATGGAGTTGCTAGCAGTATTGATTTCACACGCCATGATTCATTTGTCGGCATTCCGGTTACAATAACACGGAAACCGAGGAATGACTAATGATGGCAAGAAGTATCACTGTAACAAGAGTTCATAGGATGGTGTGCAATTCCTATAACAATCCCGATATAAAGATGGTAATACTCCAAGGTAGAACAGAACCAAAAGCTGGATTGGCATTTGATCTGCGGAGCACAACTTCTTTGACCCAATCCTGGATATGGAAGAGGTACTGGAGTTTGTTTCTCCTAGTCATTCTGCGATAGAATGGCTTGACGGACCACAAGAGTTATAGGCATCGATGAACGAATGCATGCATACTCTTGACTATCAATTGATAGACGAGGGTCAGAATGCAACTAAAGAGGGACAACTCAAAGGAACATACGATTTTCTGAGTTGTGGATGCATGGTTTAGCATGTCGAACGAATTCAACATATTTCTTCCGGGCAATCCATGCGGAAGGTAGAACTGGCAGAGCCACAATATATAATGGAGAACTCATCAAAAATAATCCTGTTGTGATATTTCAGTTTAACGAGGAACTTCTGCCATAAGTAGTTCATGGTATTTGGAAGAAGAAGATACCACGGACTTCAAGGACTATCGCAAAGGTTACTAATATCCTAAAGGCACTAGCAATTACTATCAACATGAAGTAGGTAGAGTGAATCTCGGGTTCAAAACCCAGGAGTAGAATACCTACTACTAAGTAGCATCACGGGACGCTTTCGAGAATGATGGCCAGAATCATCACACTGGGAACAAAAATCATGGCTAATTACTAGGTGATCCCCTAAAACACCTAGGGTCATAATAGTAACTCCAACATAATGTCAAGGCAATAGAATACCTCAACTCAACAATTGGTGTGATTGAGCTGGCATAAAGGAACATCGAAACCAGAGGGAAAGGATTTTGCAAATGCATCAGACTATTTAGAAACCTGGAATGACTCGGACAGCATAACGGCTGTAAATGCTCAGAAAGATTTGAGACATTCACAAAAATGGTGGCATAACCACTCAGAAGCACAATATCAAGGTTTCGAGATCAACAGTTAACGTACGGAAGTAGAAGAAACTGAACTCAAGCTTAAATCCAACAATCTATAAGTCTACGGATTAGTACACGTGATCCTGATAGAAAGAAGAGATAGCCTAGTTCTTAATCCCCGTAGGAAAGATAAGATGACTCAGATCATAAGGCCATGAGGTATAAGGAGTAAAAAGAGCCTTACGTTCCATCCCACAATCAATTCCCCTACATATAACTAAAGAATTTCTAGACTCAACTTCGACCAGTTTGGCTTGGTAATCCTACAGGCAGCCAAGCTCTGATACCAACGCTGTCAGGACCCCGACTCGATGTCACATCGATCTAGCCTGTAGCACCTCATATCACTTTGCGGCCTCACGCACGGTATCCCCACGGGTGTCGCCTTACCTTTGCCCGGGACCGTTTGCGCCTTTTGGCTCACGTATATGATAGTGTCGCTAGCATCCATATGATAAGGAGCCCGGGCTGACATGACTAGTCGTAAACCCAAAGTGGCACAGACTTACAGGGACAGGCATCCATGACCCAACATCGAACGTGTCGGTCATCAGCGAGTGGATCCAGGCTGTAGCACTGGGCTAGCAGGACTCCGGTGAACCGGGCTGTAGCGGGCTAACAGGACTCTGGTATTCATCGCGTGACATTTCCCCGAAGGGACAGACACAGGAACGAAGGACACATGCCGGCCAGCCTAAGTGTTCCGGAGCAGTAGCAAGCTACCATGGCTCAGTGGAAACACTAGGAGACATTTCCCGGTAAGAGAGGCTACTAAAGATAGACAACTAGATGGTCAGATCCCACACATACCAAGCATTTCAATAACATACACACAATATGCTCGATATGTGCAAATACAACATGGCATCACAACATGACTCTACAAATCAAGTATTTTAATCAATAGGCTCCGAGGAGCGAGATATTACAAACATGGGTCTCATGACCCAACAATCAGAGCATACAAGTCAAAGCACAAGCGGAAGCTATCATGTCTGAGTACAGACATCTATAGATGAAAAAGGCTGAGAAGCCTGACTATCTATCAGATCCTGCCGAGGGCACAAGATCGTAGCTGAGGTATCAAGCTAAACGTCGAAGTCCACGTGGAACTACTAGTGAGACTGAAGTCTCTCTGCAAAAACATAAAATAGGCAAACGTGAGTACAAATGTACCCAGCAAGACTTACATCAGAACTAACTACATATGCATCATTTTCAACAAGGGGATGGTGGGGTTTAACTGCAGCAAGCCAGCTTTGACTCGGTGGCTATCCTAAACTAGACTGCAAGTGACTCTTTTGAGGTGGCGCACACGAGTCCACATATTCACCATATCAATACACCACTATGGATCCGCTCCCGTCTCCCTACGAGAACGCCATCCATAGCACTCACGCTTATCTTGCGTATTTTAGAGTATCCACTTTCACTTGTCTATGAACTGATATGAGCAACCCAGAAGTCCTTTTCCGCGGACACGGCTATTCGAATAGATGATGTTAACCCTGCAGGGGTGTACTTCTTCATACATGTTTCCACCACTTAGCGTCTGCACACGACATGTGCTCGGCAGACTTCAAGCGAAAGCCGACGTGGGTGTAGACCACGACCTACCTAAACACCTAAGTCTCTAGTCCAGGTTTATCGCCTATTCGGGTTCCATCCATGAGGAGATCCGGCCGGAGTTTCGCTCACAGCCCCAAACGATGTGAACAGGGTTTCCGAGATACCAAACGGGCATCCGGTACACCGTGCCACGTACCTACCGCATCACAGCCCACCCCTACGGTCAGCGCTGTCCACGGCCTCCAGTAAGCTACAAACACCAGAAACTACTTGCAACTCCTGGACAGAGGACTAGGGTGAATAAGAAGTCGAGCGGGGTCATATTTTAGGGCCCAATGCATGGTAGTAGCTGAATCATGGATCACAAACACAGAACTCAGTTCCTGAGGACCGCTTCAATGAGACAACCCACCATGTACTCCTACATGGCCTCTCACCGACACCTTTTACCAAATCGTGTTCACACACTTAGCTCACACATAGTAGGACATGTTCACACACCTCTGATTCATCCTCGATGAATCAGACCTGACTCAACTCTAAGCAGTAGCAGGCATGACAAACAAGCATGAATGAGTAGGCACATCAGGGCTCAAACAACTCCTACTCATGCTAGTGGGTTTCATCTATTTACTGTGGCAATGACAGGTCATGCAAAGGATAAAGGGGTTCAGCTACCGCAGCAAGTAACAGATGAATCGGTGTTGTCCTAATGCAGTAAAAGAGAGCAGGAGCGAGAGAGTAGGATTGTATGGGAATGAACAAGGGGGGTTTTGCTTGCCTGGCACTTCTGAAGATAACATTGAGTCTTCATCAGTGTCAATGATCACATCATCGGTATCACGTCTATCGAGAGGGGACAAATACCGGCAACACAGAGAGGAACACAATCAATGCAATGCACAATATGATGCATGCTCATGACATGGCAATATGAATGTGTTTTGAGCTAATGCAACTAGCAACAGATTAAATGAAGTTGGTTTGAATATAAGATTCAAATTTAAACCCCATATGTGATTATTTAAATGCCCTTTATATGATTTGTGCTAAACAGCATCTATAAGTTGTTCTAACATGCATGAAAATGGTACAGATGGATTCCTTGAATTTTTCTGATAATTTTTCATATATAAATTATTTAATTTGGAGTTACGGTTAATTTTCTATGATTTATTGAAGTTTTAGCTATTTTCTGGAATTAATAAATCATTTAAGAATTATCTAAATTCCAGAAAATACTTATTGCGTCAGCCTGACATCATCATGACGTCAGCAGGTCAACAGGGCGCCTCCAGGTCAAACCTGACCTGTGGGACCCATATGGCAGCATCACAGGTTAAACAGGGGGGTTTATTTTAGTTTAATTAAGGATTAGGGCACTAGGGCCCACATGTCAGTGTCAGCAGGGGGGGTAATTAAATTAAAATAAACTAACTAATTAACAGGGGGGCTGGCCCCACCTGTCATCGACCCAGGGGGGGTCAAACCCCTGGTCAGCAGGGCCTAACCCGTCGGCGGCTCGTCGCCGGTGGCAACAGGCGCGGCGGAGGGCGCGGGCTCGCTCCTCCGGCGTCCAAATGGACGGAGGAGAGCGGCTACGGGGAGCTGGAGCTCACCCGCGCCCATTTCAGCAAGCAGCAGCAGCTAGGGCGGCCGGAGACGATGGCCTCGAGCTCGGCAGCGGCGGCCGGAGCTCGGGCGTGCTCGGTTTCGGTGTTACACGGCACGGCGGGCGCGGCCGATGGGCTCTACGGGATGCTGGGGTCACCAGGAACACCCGGAGGCAACGAGCGCAGACGGAGAAGCTCGGGAGCACGGAGCTCACCGGCCATGGCGGACAGCGGCTTCGGGTGCTCGTGGGGCGGCGGCTACAGGGCGCAATCAAAGGGGGAAAGAGGGAGGGGAGGCGTACGAGCTCACAGCGGTGCCGTAGGGATGGTTAGCCGGCTCGGGGGCGCGCCGGAGTGGCCGAATCGACGGAGAAGATCCTCGGCGGCCGGCGAGGGGAAAACATCGGGGGTGGCGTTCCGGGGCTCTTCTGGTCGCGTGACACGACGAGGAGGTCGAGGGAGGACCGGCGGAGCTTCCTGGGGCGTCGGTGAGGCTAGGGGTGGCCGGTGGCCATGGGTACGGCGACGATGGCGGCGAGCTCCGCTCGGTGGTGTGCGCGAGAGGGAAACAGAGGAGGGAATGGGGTCCAGGGGGAGAGAGGGGAGGTGCAGGGG
>NC_041391.1:401820642-401953106 GCF_002162155.2 Triticum dicoccoides | reverse complement strand
AAACGTCGGGGGTGGCGTTCCGGGGCTCTTCTGGTCGCGTGACACGACGAGGAGGTCGAGGGAGGACCGGCGGAGCTTCCTGGGGCGTCGGTGAGGCTAGGGGTGGCCGGTGGCCATGGGTACGGCGACGATGGCGGCGAGCTCCGCTCGGTGGTGTGCGCGAGAGGGAAACAGAGGAGGGAATGGGGTCCAGGGGGAGAGAGGGGAGGTGCAGGGGGCGAGGGCGTCTCCGTGGCGTCGCGAGGGAGTCGGGGAGGCTGCCACGGCGAAGCAGGAGGTGGCCGGAGCTCTTCGGGCGCGCGCCACGCCTCGCCTCTGCCTACTGGCAGAGGAAGAAGAGGACAAGGGGGGGGAGGAGGTGGGCCTGGCCAGATGGGCTGGCCAGCTGGGCCAGGTAAGTGGCGCCAGGTAATTCCCTTCTCTCTCTGTCTTTTTCTAATTATTTCAGTTTTCTATTTTGCAGGTTTGTTTTGAATTTGGTTTTGAAACCAATTCAATTTATTTTGCTTCTGACAATATTTTTAGGAGCTAAAGGAATTAAAACAATGCTCCACAAAATATTTCAGAATTTATTGGACCTATATTTATTTAATAGTAGATATAAATCCAATTCAAATAATTATTGATTTAATTCAAATGCCCAAATTAAATGTTTCTGAGACACCAAAAATATTGGTTTGGATTTTACCTCTTGCCAATATTTCCAGAGGATAACAGGAACATTTTCTTGGACACATTTGAGAAGATTTAATTGTTGGTTATTTTTAGAGGTTTCTGAGGCTTTGAAAATTCCTCAATTCAAATTTCATTTGAATTTAAACATGATGCAGCAAGAGGTCTAGCCTAGTGCATTACCAGAAGCTAGGGATGTGACAGCTATGTCCATGGCTCACGCTCATGTATTGTGTGAAAGTTGAAAAAGTTTGAAATTACTAAAGTATGGAACAATTGCTTGGATTGTCATCGGGGTTGTGCATGATTAAATACTTTGTGTGATGAAGATAGAGCAATAGCCAGACTATATGATTTTGTAGGGATAACTTTCTTTAGCCATGTTATTTTGAGAAGACATGATTGCTTTGATTAGTATGCTTGAAGTATTACTATTTCTTATGTCAATATGAACTTTTATTTTGTATTCATTTGGATATGAACATTCATGCCACAATAAAGAAAATTACATTATGAATTATGCTAGGTAGCATTCCACATCAAAAATTTCTTTTTATCATTTACCTACTCGAGGACGAGCAGAAATTAAGCTTGGGGATGCTTGATACGTCTCCAACGTATCTATAATTTTTGATTGTTCCCTTTTGGATGTTTATGGGCTTTATTTTACACATTTATATCATTTTTGGGACTAACCTACTAACCGGAGGCCCAGCCCATATTGCTGTTTTTTTGCCTATTTCAGTATTTCGAAGAAAAGGAATATCAAATGGAGTCCAAACGGAATGAAACCTTCGGGAGCGTGGTTTTTGGAACGAACGTAATCCGGAGAGCTTGGAGTGCAAGTCAAGAAGCTTCCGAGGGCCCCACGAGATAGGGGGCCACCCCCCCTGTAGGGCGTGCCCCCCCTGTCTTGTGGGCCCCTCGGGCAGCCACCAACGTACTTCTTCCTCCTATATATACCTACGTACCCCGAAAACATCCAGGGGCACCACGAAACACAATTTCCACCGCCGTAACCTTCTGTATCCGCGAGATCTCATCTTGGAGCCTTCGCCGGCACTCTGCCGGAGGGGGAATCGACCACGGAGGGCTTCTACATCAACATCCTTGCCCCTCCGATGAGTTGTGAGTAGTTTACCACAGACCTACGGGTCCATAGTTATTAGCTAGATGGCTTCTTCTCTCTTTTTGGATCTCAATACAATGTTCTCCCCCTCTCTTGTGGAGATCTATTCGATGTAAACTCTTTTTGCAGTGTGTTTGTCGAGATCCGATGAATTGTGGGTTTATGATCAAGTTTATCTATGAATAATATGTGAATCTTCTCTGAATTCTTTTATGTATGATTGAGTTATCTTTGCAAGACTCTTCGAATTATCAATTTGGTTTTGCCTACTAGATTGGTCTTTCTTGCCATGGGAGAAGTGCTTAGCTTTGGATTCAATCTTGCGGTGTCCTTACCCAGTGACAGAAAGGGTTGCAAGGCACGTATTGTATTGTTGCCATCGAGAATAACAAGATGGGGTTTATACCATATTGCATGTGTTTATCCCTCTACATCATGTCATCTTGCTTAATGTGTTACTCTGTTCTTATGAACTTAATACTCTAGATGCAGGCAGGAGTCGGTTGATGTGTGGAGTAATAGTAGTAGATGCAGGCATGAGTCGGTCTACTTGTTATGGACGTGATGCCTATATACATGATCATGCCTAGATAATCTCATAACTATGCGCTTTTCTATCAATTGCTCGACACTAATTTGTTCACCCACCGTAATACTTATGCTATCTTGACAGAAGCCACTAGTGAAACCTATGGCCCCCGGGTCTATCTCTTATCATATTTGCTTTCCATCTACTTTTATTTGCATCTTTACTTTTCGCATCTATATCATAAAATACCAAAAATATATTTATCTTATCATACTATCTTTATTAGATCTCACTTTCGCAAGTGGCCGTGAAGGGATTGGCAACCCCTTTATTGCATTGGTTGCGAGTTCTCAGTTTGTTTGTGTAGGTGTGTGGGACTTTTGAGGAGCCTCCTACTGGATTGATACCTTGGTTCTCAAAACTGAGAGAAATACTTACGCTACACTTTGCTGCATCACCCTCTCCTCTTCGAGGAAAACCAACGCAAGTTCAAGACGTAGCACCTGGATATACAACGATCCTCAAATCAGTTGCATCAACTGCTTCAAGTGTCGGGGGCTACTGGTATATAGTTATTAGAATTATACAAATGTGTACTTACCCGCATATCTTTCCAATATTGGTCAGTGGCTCGGGTAAGCCCATCTCGAGCAGCTCGGATGTATGCATCACCCGAGCTGAAGGTGTTGAAAGCCTCTTCTGAAAAACCGAGGTCGCGAAGAGCGGCCTGCCAGCACCGATGATTCATGGCGCTTTCCACGTCAGAGTTTGTGACGGATACATCATCTGAATCCTCTACAGAAGGATAATCCGGTGTCACTCCCGCGTCAGCCTCAGTCCTTGAGACAGGGTCTAGAATCTGGCTAGTGGAGGCATGACCGGCAGGATCCCCGGACATAGTCCAGCGAATGTTTTTCCTGATAAGATACAACAGATAGCGTCATACTTCAATGTGACAGCCAAGGAGCATATTTAAAAAACCATACCTCTTTGATGAAGGCTCGGTTGTGTTTTTATTTGCTTTCCTCTTCGAAGGCATGCCCAGCGTAGGAGCCGATCACCTGTGAGTCGCCTCAGGTGCAGCGTGGCGCGTCGATCACCTCCATTTGGAGCACGAGATAGTGTGGTGGGTGAGGCAGAATGAGGAAATTCTTTCGAAGGAGAAGTCTCCTGATTACTTACATGTGAAGCAGGGAGAAGGCCGGGACAGTCAGCGGTGATGGCCACTTCCGTGTCGTCATGGCTCGCCTGGTAGAACACTCCATCCTCGAGCTCCATGAATATATCTAGATCCTCTTTGAATCCGGGGTCAAGGGCCTGGTCGTGGTCCTCTGGCTGTGGTGCGGGGCTGCGGAGATCCTTGGTGATCTTCCGCCATTCCTGTTACAAATGGATGGATTAATATTTAGGGTTAATTATCCTTTTGCCCTCAGTGGTGTCCATGTGCTCAGTTTTTCCCTCAGATGCGAATTGTGCTCAGTTTTGCCCCTAGTCCATGCGCACCGACTCGTTCCGTGAACTCTGCCGTCTTTGTCAGGTCAACCTTTTGACTCGGCACTTACAGGTGGGACTAGGCGGCAGAAACGGCCAATTTTATTCAGACCGTTGCACGCGTGGCTTGTGGGACCCAGCAAAGAGCCGTTGAGCAGAGAGCCGTTGGCGGGTGTGCTATATAAGCGGGCGACAGCGGTGGTGACCACGGCGACAGAGAGCACGGCGGTGACCACGGCGAGAGAGAGAGCACGGCGGCGGGAAGCTAGCTGTGGAGGGCGCGGCGGTGGGAAGCTGGCAGTGGAGGGCGCGGCGGCGTTGAGATCCCCTTCGGCTCCGAGCTCCATGTCTTCCTCAAGCTCCCGCGCCACCTCGCGGGTGCAGAGCCGGGCGCATGTGGACATGCCTGTCTTCGTCTGTCCGCGGTGCCGGGCGGGTGTTGATCGAAGGGTTTCTCAGACACCGAGGAACCAGAATCGTCCGTTCTACGTGTGCAGCGAGAATGGGGTAAGAATCGGGGCAATTGCACCATTTTCGTCGTCGGGATGTTTGAGCAATGGGTTGATCTGTTTAGTGTTCATGCAGGTGACATGCTTCTTTCTTTGGGTCGATGCTCTGGCCAAGACTCTGATGAATGAACTGCAAGAAGAGCATGAAGAATGGTTGTGCATGTTGCCACGAACGGCAGTGGCCACACCACGAGCTCCGAAAGAAGAGATGGATGGCGAAGCACGCACTGACAGAGAGCTAGCTATTGAGCTTAGGATGTTGAAGAAGAAGGTTAGGAAGCTTGAAGATCAAGCACTACCAATACCCATTTGCAAATACTTTTGGGCATTTGTAGGTATGGTAATCACACTGGTTGTAATGTTGAAAATGTATGGAAAGGCATGAATTATGAAGGAATTTGTAATCTTGAAATTGTTTGAGAAATTCACCTAGTTTAAATGTTGGTTAAAGTTGTTTAAATGTTGAAACAAAAAGAGAAGAAGTGACCAACATTTAAATATGTTGGAAAAAAAGAGAAGAAATTAGGAATTCAGAAACTTTTGATCAATGAAATGCAGCTCTCTGCTCTGCCTTTCTGTCCAAACAAAGGTTGCTCTTGGGCCAAATTCAGAGCATAGAGCCAAGTGCAGGCTAGACTAATGGGCCAACTGCATCCAATTAGGCCCATTCAGGGGTTTTCTTGCGTATTTTTCTGTTTTCTATTCTGATTTAATTTAGGCAGTAAATCATAATGCTGAAACTTTTTGTGGAAGCTAATTGAATTATTCCGGAGCCAAACAATTAATGTTAGAAATTTTTTGGAGCTGTTAATTAATCCAATTCAAATACACCGTGATTTAAATCAAAGACCAAAATGTCATGAAAAATGCGCCTCAGCTCTGGTAGAGGTTTACGCCAGGTGCCAAAATAAATGAACATTTTTTAAGGGCATTACATTGAGAAAAACATAATATGTCTAAAAAATGAAGGGTGGAAAATGCACAAAAAATTGGTGCGCCTGGGGACTCGAACCCAGGACCGCGTGGGTTTGTGGTGTTTAGGGCTACGCTGGTAACCGCTAGGACAGATGGCAAGACTTTGACATGCGTAGGGAAAGAAGGTATACATAGTGAGACTGTGAATTTTTTTTAAAAAAAATAGTGAGACCGTGAATGTTGCACACGCGTGAGAGTGGTTTTCCTTTGTTTTGCACTTAAATTTTGGAGGGTTGGAAGGTTGAAAATGTATGTTGCACTACCACATGATTTTGGTCAGAGTGGCACTTGGTTTAGGGTTAGAGTGGCACTTGGTTTAGGATTTAAAGGGAATAAATTTGCATGTTAGTTCATGACTTTTTGTTTGAATGAAACAGAGGGCTTCTCACCCCCTCCAAAAACCACAAGTTCTCGAACTTCATGACTTGTTTAGGGAAGAAATGATAAGTTTGGGCACGGACATTTTTTAACACACATAATAAGATGGAACACACCGTACCATTACAACTTAGATAAGTTCACGGACAGTTCACGGACACATGATGAAACATGACACGACACGACACGACATAGAAAAGCAACAAAATAAAAAACCAAACATGACGAGCTTGACTCCGGGCTTGAACATCTTCATCTTGACCTCCTTCTTCCACCTTGGCCGCGCGCGCCCCTTCAACACCGTCTTCATCTTCACACCTCTCCTCCTCGTCGTAGGGAAGGGAGTGCATCTGGCCTGGAGCGGGGAAGATGCGCTCGTAGTTGGTGTAGATGTTGTAGACGGTGAAGAAGATGGCCTCGCAGCCGCACCAAAAGACTTGGCCGAGGAGCTCGCGCGCGTCAAATGGGTTGGTGAAGGTGACCGTGAGAAGTAGGAGGATGCCGCCGCGGTCACGAACCTCGTTGAGGGTGAACATCCTCGGCGAGCCCCGTGGGAGGTGGGCATAGCCGGCTCTGAGGAAGGCGCGGGTGAGTTCGACGGAACCCCTCCACCTTGAAATAGCCCACACACGGAGCTCCCTCTCCACGAGCACGCCCGGTGGGTAGCGCAGCTCCGGCACCACAGGCGGACGGCTGAAGGTCGTCCCGTGAACTGCATCTTCTTCACTTGGTCTCGCTTGGGGAGGGCTCGGTCGCTTGGGTGTTTGAAGTTGGAGAGGATCGGATCTGGCTTGTGGGTGGGAGAGGAAGAGAGGCACCCCATTTATAGGCCTGTGGGTGGGAGAGGAAGAGAGAAAGGATGAGAACGGTGCGTGTGTGAATCCGGACGCGTGTGTGTATCCGTTACGTTTTGCACACTTAAATTTTTGCACGAAAACGATGCATCTTTGACCGGGCAGTGCATGTGAACTGATGCCCTGAACCACCTAGCTCGCCTCGCTAGCCTAGCTCGCCTAGCGCGCCTCGCTCGCCTCACTCGCATGCATGCACGTCGCCGCCTCCCGCGCATGCGCAAACCCACGTAGCCGCCTCCATGCATGCAAGGCCTGGAAAGGCTGAGATGGGCTATTTACTGCAGTCTCAGGCCCAGACAACGAGACGGCCCAACGGTCCATCCAGCGCGCCCGATATTTGTTAAGAAAACAATCTCCCAGCCAATCAGATTGCATCTCGCGGATCGCCCCCCTCCTCCCCGCAGATTCCTTCTAGAAGGGTTAGATCGACGGCCCTTGATCACCGCTAGGGTTAGATGAACGGTCCTTATTCAGCGCTAGGGTTAGCGGGGTTTGGGAGGGGTTTGGAGCAGTCAAAGCTATGTTTGACCAGATTTCAAATGAGCATAATAAATTAAATAAAAATCAGAAAAATGAAAAACCTGCGCACATAGTCTTCTTATGTCATATACTAACGATTTAAGTTGATAAACAAGCTTTACATACATTTAAATGATAAGTTCATGTGTATTGTATGATATCTCGAGTATCTCAAACTCTCTTGTATGAAGTGAAGAGAAGTGTTTTGGGGAAATGAACATGAAATTTTCAAAAAACTTACCACAGCTTCATTTTGGAGTGACTAAGAAGGATCCAGGCTTAGTTTTTCATTTTGATGTTTTACACTTGTTTAAATCTTGGTCAAAGTTAAGTTTGACCAGAATTCAAATGAGCAAAACAAATTTAAAAAAAATCAAAAAATGGAAAAACCAGCGCACATAGTCTGTACATATAGAATATATGTGTAGGAAAGTTATTTGACTGATTTAGATAAGGTCGAAAAAAACCTTGCTTAGAAATGAGGCCGTTTACCCTACCTTTGGACCCCTCTTTTTAGCACATTTTTCATGAAAATTTCAAAAACCTCACCACAACTTCATTTTGGATTGACTAAGAAGTATCCAGGCTTAGTTTTTCATTTTGATGTTTTAGACTTGCTTAAATCTTGGTCAAAGTTAGGTTTGACCAGAATTTAAATGAGCAAAATAAAATTCAAAAAAATCAAAAAAAGGAAAAACCATGTGCTCATTCAAACATCATCCAACAGATATTTAAACATCATGTCAAACATACTTCTAACATAGGTCCAACATCATCCAACAGAAATACAACATGTCAAGTGATAAATGTTTCATAATACAACATCATTCCTTATTCATAATGTTTCATAATTGTTCATAGATAGCGTTGGGGCTTCTGTCTGTTCCTTGAGCTTCTTGTCATCACTTTGCTCCTCGTGCACCTTGTGCTCATTGTTTCTTCTCTTCTTCTCTTAGTTGTCGGTACCTTGCGCGTCTTCTTCAAACCTACCATAGAGCTGTGCAAAACATAAAGGGTCCAAACATAAACGGTAATGAGATCGTGTCAAGTGATAGATGTACAGTAGTATTTGACCCTTGCAAGATTTACATACCTAGCAGAACTCACAACAACAGAAGGTTGGTCACCATTTGGAGCCTCACTTGGATCATCATTTGGAGCCTCACTTGGATCACCATGATCACCATTTAGAGCCTCACTTGGATTACCATTTGGAGCCTCACTTGAATCCGGCTGTTGACCATCATTTTCATCATCTGTTGAGGCAACCGGCTGTTGACCAACATTTTCATCATCTGTTGAGGCAACCGGCTGCTGACCAACATTTTCATCGAAGCCTTCATCGAAACTCTCTCCGAATGCTGGATCTACTGTGTTATCACAATACTTACCGAAATGACCAGACCCACCACATCTTGTGCACTTACGCTTCCTCGCTCCAAGTCCAGCTCCTTCACTGCGAGGTCTTATTCGACTCTTCCTTGGTCTACCTGCTGCTCTCTTCAGAACTGGAGCGCAAAGCTTGAATCCAGGGTCCACCATGTCCCATTGTTGTTTTCCCTCCATAGCAGGCAAGGCATAAGCATATGTGGCTTTGAACCTTGCAACAGAGTAGTAATCATGCACATACTGCTGTATGTTCCCTGCTGGACCTGGGAGAGAAGTGATGAAAAACAAGGCATGAATGCATGGCAACCCAGTTATCTGCCATTGCCTACAACTGCAAGTTCTAGCTTCTAAATCCACTGGATATCTCCATTCCCTCTTCTCTTTATCCAAATATGATATCTCTGCTGTGGTACCCGAGCAAAGCGTCATGTTCATTTCCAAGCCTGTTGTCTTCTGCTTCAGTTCATTCATCACGGCAGGGATGATAATGTGGCCCATGAATTTTGCCTCGGCTATTCCTGCACGATAATGAAATTTCTGCATGTATTCTATCCTTATTCTGCCAAGAAAATCCACCACATAATGACCCTTTAGTTTCCGGATTGTTGAGTTGAAAGACTCTGCTAGATTATTGTGCACATAGTCAACTTTGCTCACTTCACTGAATTGGCTTCTGGCCCATAACTTGGAGTGGTGTGTTTCCAAGTATTCTTTCACTTTGGGATTCATGTATAACTGCCTCAAGTGGTAGTTGTGCTTCTTCACACTGCATGTCAGAGATGCTGGCCATAAATTGTCGGTATACACCTTTCCTTTGAATTTCTTCATGAAATTTGCAGCAAGGTGACGCATGCATTCCCTATGCTCTACTCCAGGGAACACATTGTCCACGGCCACTTCTAAACCTTTGCAGGCATCTGTATGAATGACCAACCCATTGGGATGTGCAATAGCCCGGCGGAGATTATGCAAAAACCAAGTCCAGCTCTCCTCAGACTCTGTCTCTAGCACACCATAGGCAACTGGAAATACAAAACTATGTGCATCAACTGCACAAGCTGCTACTAACTGTCCTTTAAACCTTCCTGTGAGAAAAGTGGCATCAATAGCCAAATAAGGCCTGCAGCCTGCCAAAAAAACCCGGCGACAAGCCTCAAAGCAGACAAAAACCCTTCTAAAACATTCCTTGGTCTTTGTCACTCCCCTGAATGTGTACTCCACGGTGTGGTGATCAATATCTACAATACTACCTGGGCTTGTCCTCTCCACTTCACCTTTGAATGAATACAACAATTGAAAACTTTCCTGCCAGTTACCATAAATAGAATCCATAGCATGTTGTTTACCATTGAACAACCTCATGTATGGTAAATCTATCTTGAACTTATCTTTGATGTTCTTCTGCAATTCCTTTGGACCCACTTGCTGGTTTTCTTTCACCCACTTTTTTACTTCTTCTGCCACCCATCTTGACTTGGCTCTACTGATTGTATCCTTCCTAAGGGTTGATTCCTGACATGTGTGCTTAAAAGGATTCACTTTGACCTGAACATTAGTGCTATTCCGCATTTTAGCTGCAAGCAGCCTCCATGGACAACCCTCAGTCGGACAGTGCACTCTATAACGTACTTGATCGCTCTTGTCAACTTTGAAAGTACGTTCTACCTTGATGCAGTATATCACAAGTGCATTTCTACACTCATTCATGGATGCAAAAACTGTACCTTCTTCCATTTGAGGGTTCAAAGGGTCCCATTGAACAGCTGCAAGGTCTTCGTCCTCACCCATCGCGTCATCATCCACACGGACTGCATTGTGAGCCTCATCTTGGTTTTCAGCCCTAGGTGCCCGTCCTAAATTCTGAATAACATCAGAATATAACTTCTCTTCATCAACCCCAGAATTGTAGCCATCAGGCTCCACTTCAAGGGGGACCCTACTGCTGTTGCCCACACTTGTCGAGCCACCACGTCGCCGTGCACCAACTGAACTGTTCTGGCTAGAGATGCCATTACGACGACTTGATTCTCCCCGAGATGTTGCACCCGCCATCCTAGGTCCAAATGCCTGCTCAAGCACATCAACTTGCAGCCTCACATGGAAATTATCTTTCTCTTTATGCCTAACAAACATGGTAGCTAGCTCTTCATCATTACTAACTGTCACCCAATTCTTTCCCCCATCTTAGTATTTGTAAACCACTTCATCAAGCAAACCCCAAGGATATTGGCTACAAATTACCTCCCCAAATTGTCTGAAACTCCAATTACTAGCCATTGGCAACCGATAATCAAAACCTCCTTGGTATTTCTTCTTATCCTTTGCATCGAACATGTACCAGTCCCTTCTAATGTGCACCATGAAAGCAAACCGCAACTCCATCCTAACCGGCGAAAAACAGAGACGCAATCAACACACTAATTGGGCAAACCTACTCGAATCGAGTGTTCAAATGCACAACTAAGCTCAATCTAAACAAGAGGCGAGACTTACCCCTCGGGAACCCAGTCGTGGACGCGGCGGATCTCCGGCCCGATGCCTGCCTCGCCAAATACTCCGGGGTCGCCGCTGCTCTCCATTTCGCCCTAGGGTTCTTCCTCCTAGTTCAAATAGCTCCAGCAGCCCCCCACCTTTGAGCGCTCCGGCCGGGCGCACGGAAGGAGGCCGCGCCGCGGGTCGAGCAGGTGGCGGGCGCCCCACCCGTGGCGTCGCAGGAAGGTGGTGGGCGTCACAATGAGCCGTGGAGCGTAGGCGCAGGGAGGTAGCGGCCGAGCAGGGCGTGCAGCTGGTGGCGGGGCATGTGCTGGCCGCGGCGCAGGTGGCGGCGGCGGCGCACGATAGCCGGCCGGGCGGATGGGTGTGAGCTAGAATGATTTGGGGATTTAGTTGCAGGGGCCTACATGTCAGCTCCGGACCCACGTCCACGCGGTCCCACGTGTAAGCTCCGGACCCACAACTACTAACGCCGGCGGACGGAATGGACTCAAATATGGCCGTTTGGCCTCGTCGTAGTTGCTGTGCACGGACTAGGGGCAAAACTGAGCACAATTCGCATCTGAGGGCAAAACTGAGCACATGGACACCACTGAGGGCAAAAGGATAATTAACCCTAATATTTATGGAAAGTGACTCAGGGAGTAAATTGAGTGGAGTAGTGGGATGGAAACTCACCCAGCTGGGAGGATTGTACATGCAAAATCCATCTCTGCGCTTAATGTGGATGAACTCCTCTTTCTCCCCCTTGTATAGTCCAGCCAGTATTTTGGCCAAAGCGGCGGGGGTATCTGGACCCTTCCGACCGCAGCAGGTGGCGTCATCTTCTCCATTATAGTGCCACATGGGATGCCCTATGTATTGAAGTGGCTGGACCCCCATACTATGGATGTCGCCATAACCTCGACTATTGACAATCCGGACCGGGAAAGCGTCTTTATCTTGCTCATCAATTGACGAACTTCTGTGCTATCTTCCTCCCCGAGGCTCCAGGGGTGCCAGCTGTGGCGTTTCTTCAACGGAGCACTTGAAAATTCGGGAAGAACCATTCGGATTGGGTCGGGAAGGGAGATGTCCTCAATATAGAACCATTCGGAAGGCAACTCTTCGGATGCCTTCTTCGGCGTGCCGGACAGGTATTCGGTCCCGGCGATGCGCCATACCTCGGCACCGCCCACTTGAAATATTGATCCCTCTTGATTACGAGGGACGAGGCAAAACAGTTTCTTCCATAAATCAAAATGGGCCTCACAACCCAAGAATAGCTCACAAAGAGCAACGTAACCCGCAATGTGCAGGATGGAGGCAGGAGTGAAATTGTGCAGTTGGAGGCCATAAAACTCCAGAAGCCCTCGAAGGAATGGATGGATTGGAAATCTGACACCTCTCAACAAGTAGGGAACAAAGCATACTCGTTCCCCCTGGATGGATTGGGGAAATTCTCCGCCTACGCCCCACCGTTGAAGGAAGCCAATCTGGCTCGAACGGGGACTAGATCTGCGGGGGGAAGAAATCCCTGTGTTTGTAGCTTTACTAGCTGATTGTGGGATACGGAACACTTTTCCCAATCTCCTTTTTGGGGCCGTGGGGCGGGAGGAAGAGCTGGGAGCGCTAGCCATGTTGGAGTGGTTTCTACTGGCAAGCTCTGAGGATTCCTCGCTTGGTGTGGACTGGATTTGAAGATCCCCATCTCTTTAAATAGACAAATTTCTTACATGGTCAGGGTGGTATGTGCAAAAATGCCCTGACCTCTCGTATTCGCTCGACACGTGGAAGCTGAAATCATGAAGGTGCAGAAGCCAATGAGCGCAACATTAAATGAAAAGCCGGATACTGCTCTTTAAGTCAGGTACTTTGAAGTAATCAGAGAAGGAACCCGCCTTGCAATGCCGAAGTCAATCTGCGTGTCGGACACCTCATCATTGAAGCCTAGTTTGGGTGCTACTGAGGGAGTCCTGGATTAAGGGGTCCTCGGACGGCCGGACTATTAACATGGGTTGGACTATTGGGCTATGAAGATACAAGACATAAGACTTCTTCATGTGTCCGGATGGGACTCTCCTTTGCATGGATGGCAAGCTTGGTGATTCGGATATGTAGATTCCTTTCTCTGTAACCGACTTTGTATAACCCTAGTCCCCTCCGGTGTCTATATAAACCGGAGGGTTTAGTCCGTAGAGCCAACCATAATCATATAGGCTAGACTTCTAGGGTTGTTACGATCTCGTGGTAGATCAACTCTTGTAATACTCATACTCATCAAGATCAATCAAGCAGGAAGTAGGGTATTAGCTCCATAGAGAGGGCCTGAACCTGGGTAAACATCGTGTCCCCCGCCTCCTATTACCATCAGCCTTAGACGCACAGTTCGGGACCCCCTACCCGAGATCCGCCGGTTTTGACACCGACAGGAGGATATATCGCCGACGATTCTGAGTCGTGTGGGATGGACCCCCCCCCCTATCGCACACATAGGCAAGGCGATGGGTAAAAAACCATTTGTATAGGATGTCTCTGCACCAGTGCATCTTCTTCTTCTCTCCAGCAAGCACAAATATGTTAATCATGGTGCTTCTCAAGTTATCTTAATCATTGACCTCGGGATTTGAGAGTGTACATGAGGATATGGCATAGAGTGTCATATGTAGGAAGCAAATCGTTGATAGATTCAACGACACAAGACATCTCCTCCTTATACGAAAACGATATCTCATCCTTGGTCCACCTAGTCTCCCTAACATGTCCAAACCTATCATGCTCCTCGAGATAGAATTGTTAAGGTGATATATGAAAACTTAGCCATAGGGGCATTGCACTCACGGGTGCCAGACATCCAATATAAGATTCTTGCAGCATCATTGTCAAAGAAGATCATAGCATAGAACTAGATCACTAGATCCTTGTTGTACGGGTGGCTGAAAGACACAAACAAATTGAGTTCAAATAGAACAAGAGCATCATATACTATGGGATATATGTGAGAATTGTCCCAAAGATTAGTCACATTAACTTGCTTGTGCAGTGCAAACTTCTTCCCTTTGGTCATCAAAAGGTCATAGTAGACTTTGTGATATAAGATGTTCTTGAACCCTGGATCAACATCACTGTCATTGTCACGAATGTAGGGATCCTCATGTATGTAGACCTAGTAGCGAGGCTTGTGCCAATGTGAAATAGGCAATGCTTTGGGATAAGGTCTAGCTGGAAATATGTCCTCATTCCCTTCACCCTCTTCATACTCATTGTACTCATCACCTTCATTTCCCTCCGCCTCATAGTGAGCATAACCCTGAGAGTCATACTCCACATCATTTGTCTCTACATCGGATGCCCCTATCACTCGAGCCATGGTTGTAGCCCTAGCAGTGTTGCAGTAGCAGAAGAACACTAATCAAGACCCTCTCACCATTGATAATGGATGGAGACAATAAATTGTGCAATGTCAATCCTTGGCATTGTCCTGATACGTCTCCAATGTATCTATAATTTTTTATTGTTCCATGCTATTATATTATCAATCTTGGATGCTTTATATGTTATTTTATATCATTTTTGGGACTAACCTATTAACCTAGTGCCCAGTGCCAGTTGTTGTTTTTTGCTTGTTTTTGGCTTTCACAAAATTAGTATCAAACGAAGTCCAAGCGGAAAAAAATCTTTGGATTAATTTTTTCTGGACCAAAAGGGACCCTACAAGCTTCAGTAGGAGACCAGACGAGATAAGAGAGAGCCACAAGCTCCAGGGGCACTCCCCTGAGCTTGTGGGTCCCATGCAGCTCCATTTGACCTAATTCCACTTCTATAAATTCGGAAATATTCCCAAACCAACAAAGAGCTACCCGAAACACTTTTTCCACTGCCAAAAGCTTCTATTCTTCTGTGATCCCATCTAGAGGCCTTTTCCAGTACAGTGCCGGAAGGGGAATCAATCATGGAGGGCTTCTGCATCATACTTGCTGCCTTCTGATGATGAATGATTAGTTCACCATAGACCTAAGGGTCCATAGCTAGTAGCCAGATGTCTTATTCTCTCTCTCTCTCTCTCTCTCTTTGATCTTCAATACAATGTTCTCCTCAGCGTTCTTGGAGTTCTATCCGATGTAACCTTCTTTTTGTGGTGTGTTTGTTAGGATACGGTGAATTGTGGGTTTATGATTTGAATATTGATAAGAAGTAATTGAGTCTTTTCGGAATTTTATTATGCATGATGTTTATAGCTTTGTATTTTTCTCCGATCTATCTGTTTGGTTTGGCTAACTAGATTGATTTATCTTCAGCGGGAGAGGTGCTTTGCGATGGGTTCAATCTTGCGGTGCTCTATATCCCAGTGACAGGAAGGGGACAAGACACGTATTTGTATTGTTGCCATTAAGGGTAAAACGATGGGGTTTATTCATATTGATTGGGTTTACTTTCTCTACATCATGTCATCTTGCTTAAGGCGTTACTCCGTTTCTCATGAACTTAATACCATAGATGCATGCTGGATAGCGGTCGATTGGTGGAGTAATAGTAGTAGATGCAGGAAGGAGTCAATTTACTTGTCTCGAACGTGATGCATGCCTATATGCATGATCATTGCCTTGGATATCATCATAACTATGCGCTTTTCTATCATTGCCAAATAGTAATTTTTTCACCCACTGTATCCTATGTGTTCGAGAGAAGTGTCATCTTGCTTAAGGCATTACTCCATTTCTCATGAACTTAATACCATAGATGCATGCTGGATAGCTGTCGATTGGTGGAGTAATAGTAGTAGGTGCAGGAAGGAGTCAATTTACTTGTCTAGAACGTGATGCATGCCTATATACATGATCATTGCCTTGGATATCATCATAACTATGCGCTTTTCTATCAATTGCCCAACAGTAATTTGTTCACCCACTGTATGCTATGTGTTCGAGAGAAGCCTTACCTTAATCATATTATAAAAAAAAATTCCTTTGCTTTAATTTTGTTTCTTTTTTTTGTTTTGTAATTTATCCATCTACCTATACAACACCATGTTCAAGTAGAGATTATGGCGGGGTGAAAGAGAATACATTGATGCATGGAGAGGGTGAAAGATGTTGATGCAGCGGCGAAGTTGATGGAGATGATTGTAATCACGATGGTTCCCCCAACGGTGCTCCGGTGCCACCAGGAGAGGGGGGAGAGAGGCCCCCCTCCTTCTTCTTGCTAGGCCTTCCCCTAGATGGGAGAAGGGTTCCCCCTCTGGCCCTTGTACTCCATGGCTCCCGGAGGGTGGGAGCCTCTCCGAGATTGGATCACCCCTCCTCTGTTTTTCTTTGTTTTTGCGACTTTCTGGAACTGTTTTTGAGGTCGATCACCGTTTCTTAAATAGCCGGAGACCCGTAACTCTAATCGAACTGAAATTTTTAGACGATTTGTTTCCCAAAAATTAGTGTTCTTATGCCCGAAGGAGACCTCCAAGCGCCATACGGTCTCCCCACATGGTGGGCCCCAGACTGCGCGAGCCGTCCATGTGGATCCCATGAATGTCGTCTTGCATTGATTCTTCCGCAAAAATTCAGATATATTCCAGAAAAAATCCACAAATCATTTTAGGTCATTCCAGCTCCATGATTTTTTTCACCTAAAAACACCAAAACAATAGAAAACAGGAACTGGCCTTTGGCGTTGGGTTAATAGGTTAGTCCAAATAAAAATAATATAAATTGTTGCCAAAAATATGTAAAAGTGGTGTGATAATTGCATGAAACAATCCAAAATTATAGATACGTCGGGCACGTATGAACACTCAACATGGTATTCGGCATAGATTCACGAAGGTAAAGCAAATATCCAATCATAGAATGATATACCTAATGATCCACTTTTTGGATCTAGATCAAGTTGCATTTATTGACATGGGTGTTTCACGGGCTTAGCATCTTCCATTTTAAACCTCTTGAGCATGTCTTCGATATATTTGGCTTGGTTGATGAAGGTTCCTACTTTCAAATTTCAATTGCTTGACTTGAACTCCAAGGAGGCAATGAAGAACTTACTCTCCCATCATAGACATGAAAAAATCCTTGGTCATAAGATTTCAAAACTCAACATTACAAGCATGGTCAGTAGCCCCAAAGATATTATCATCAACATATATTTTTCTCCTTTTACCCTCTTCATAAAGAGTGTGGAATCTATTATCCCCATCTCAAACCCCTTCATGCCTAGAAACCTCGTAAGGTGATCATAACAAGCACGAGGTGCTTGTTTAAGTCCATAGAGCACCTTATGAAGTTAATAGACGTCAGTGGGGTGATCGGGGTTTTCCAAACTGTGAGGTTTTTTTAAATAGACCAATTCACTAAGAAGACCATTAAGAAATGCACTCTTAACATCATTTGATACAATTTGAAATTGTGATGAGATGCATATGCAAGCAACATATGCATGACATATGAATGGACTCAAGACGGGGACGAGGCGAGGTTTCACCAAAATCCAAACCTTCAATGTGGGAACTCTTGTGCCACTAACCTTGCCTTGTTTCTTGTGACCATGCTCATGTTGTTTGTTCTTGAAGACTCATTTGGTCCCAATGACATTATGGTCTCTTCCTTTGGTCCTCTCCATAAGAGACCAAACTGTGTGGTTGCTGTAGTTGTTGAGGTCCTCATGCATCAACCCTATCCAGGGTCATCTAGAGCATCTTATACATTGAGGGTCTCAAAATAAGAGACAGATGAGTGATGTTCACAAAATTTTTTCAAACATTTATAAGTAGTTACGCCTTTTGAGATGCTCCCAAGGATGTTTGTTGGTGAGTTGTTGTGAAGTTTTCATCTTGGATGCTAGTTTTTGCTTATTCTTTTCAAGTTCATCTTCATTGGTTTTGATCGCATAGTAGCTTGAACTTGCACTTGAGCTAGATATTGGGTCTTAATATTTGGTCGATCATCACTTGGTTGTTCTTGCCCTTGATCTTGCTCGGGAACATGAGGGACTTGATCTTGTTCTTGAATAGGTACTTGATCTCTCATAGCATCTTAGAGCATCTACAACTAGACCTCCTATACTCGCCCCAAACGCCCGGACGGGCTGCCCGGTCAGTGCCCGAACGAAAAAATACCACCCAACCAGGTGCTCCATTTCCGGCCCAAACTCCCAGACTGACAGACACTCCCAATATACAGCCCAAATTTGGGGCGGATATGGGGACGCCCGGATGCGCCCACCATGTCAGATACGGCCCACTCTGGCCCACCCGACCCCACATAAATTTGACCCTAACCGCATTCCACTCCACTCCCACACTACCAAGCTTCTCTCCGGCCAGCTTCGGCATTCTCCTCCATGGCGGCGACTGGATCCGACTCTGACATGTCCGGATCCGAGGACTAGGAGCTCATCCCTTGCAGCCCTAAGGAGCAGATGGCCGTCAGCGCTGCTTTCCGATGCTCCTGAGGGGGAGTGCGCCCTCTCGCGGTCTTCAATGAGCTGGCAGGAATCCATTTCCCAACTGGCGGTCGGATCCGAGTCTGGCGGATCCGGGGCCAGAGGATCTCGGCGCGCGCCGTCGACAACGGTCACCACGGCCACATGGCGCAACCCCGCCATGCCGCCGGAACCTTTTAGCTGGCACCTCGTCCCCGCGACATCGGGCGCCAAAACGGAGGTCATTTACGCCTCCATGACGAGATGCGAATCAGAACAGGAGGCGCGACGCTCGAGTGCGTCTTCAAGCGAAGGCGGCTACCGCAACCCTCGTGACGCAGGCGGCCACGGCAGCACACGAGGCGGAGGAGGCTCCGGCAGCCTGTGAGGTGGCATTGGGGGAATCCCTCCGTGCCCACATAGCCGAGAAGCGACGGAAGAGGGCGGTCAAGGCGATGGCAAAAGACCAAAGTCGGGCAGTTCGCGCCATGGCCGGACTACCCCACCCACATGGAGGAGGAAGACGAGGACGGCGACGGATCGAACAACAAATCGGACAGCTCCGCTAGCGAGCAGAGTCGCCTCGATCCGTTCTGCGTCTTCAACCACTACTGCCGGGAAGTGCAAAGGCAAGGGCAAGGCCAGCCGTGGATGAACTTCTTCGGTCATCATTTCGTTCATAGTTAGTAGAGCATGCCAATTTTTGGTAGTCCGATGACAATGTGTTTAGGTACGTACGCTACATTGCATGAGCTAGATGTATCCGGTTGTGTGTTGTGCATCACTACCCGCGGACGCACCCAGAATTTGTTACTTGTGGTTGTAGATGCTCTTATAGTTATAGATGCTCTTATACTGGGTGTGATGACTTCCCTAGTGAAGAATCCACTAGAAACTTTATTTTGCGGGGAAAGAGAGACTTGAACTTAAAAGAGTGTTTCTTGTGAAAGAATGTGGCCTACTACCTGTTAAAAAAACCAATCGCCATGTGGGGTTGTTTGGACCAGAAACAAACCCCACTGTCAAGTTACTATGAGTTTGAACAGTTTCAACTTGCGCGACCAAACTGTTCCACGCGTAAGTTTGAGGGCTCCCGGTGCAGTTTCCTCGTACTAAACATGTTAGCAGTGCTTGCCCTTACAATAATTATAAGCCTTGAGCACCAAAGTTGTTTGGCTCTTTGCTCTGAAACACCGTGATACATCAGCTACGCAGCACTATGAGAGTAAGCTCAGGAAAGAGTAAATCAGCATACGGTCCTTTTTACAGCACAAGTTAAAAGGGACATTTCCACAGTTCCACATGGTACAAGGTACAAGTAGATATACATATGTAAACATAAAAATTTATTAACAAGGCACTTGACAAACGACCGCAGAAAAACCGGCGTCCAGGTCGGCTCAAGCAACTATCAACACCCTTAAAATAACGAATTTTGGGCAGGCAACAATCACAACAAATCTCATCCTTTTGCAACTTGCAGAGTAGCCTGTGATTAGAAACAAGAGAACCGAGATTACCGCGTGCTGATGAGAAGCTAGAATCCGGCCCATCCTGATGGCTGATCTACTTTCTTTGCTGCCCCCGTGCTCAATCTCTGGGAGGAACTCACCTTGGCATTTGTTCTGTTCATCTGTGTTGCTGCAGCAGTGCTACCCGATGATGTGCCGAAACCCCACGCATCAGGGGAAGGCCCCGCATTCGTGTTCCGTGTTAGGTTTTGCCTCCCATTGGTTGCATGGTCGACCTTTGGCCTGGCCTGAGCTTTTGCCTCAGGGAATGCCTGCCATGTCTTTGCCTCAGAGCTGGGTACCGAGGAGTTGCCTGAGAGCATTCCTTGCTCTAGTTCCCACACCGTTCCTTCAATCCTCTCCTTCCGCTACATGGATTGTAAGTCTCATGTAAGATGCTAGAAATATTCTCAAGACAAATGAGTTGTACTCCCTCCGTCCCATAATATAAGAGCATTTTTTACACTAGTGTAGTGTTGACACTAGTGTCAAAAACGCTCTTAAATTATGGGACGGAGGGAGTACTAGATATACATAGAGTAAGCACTTGTGTGCAAATAAAAAAAAAGATAGAGCAAGCACCTGGGATCCAAGTTCTGGTATCCTTGAGCTGACTTTACTTGAAGGCGGTGGTGTAGTCTCAGCAACGGTGCGCTTCAGCTCTTGAATTTCTTGGCGCTGGGAGCGGCAGATTGCCGACAGCTTTTCATACTTGGCTGTCATCTCAGCCTTCTCCGACGTGGTTTTCTTCAACTGCTCCTTCAGATTGGACACTTCAGCTTCAAGCTCGGATATCCTACCAGTAGCAGTAGTCCCTGAGTGCAGATTGTTTGCATCAAAATCTGCGACAAAACTGTTGAAGGGATCTTTCGCAGATATAGTCTTGCTTTGTGGCTGTGATGCTTTATTTTTCACATAACCTTGTGGTTCCATGAAAAGATTTATGTCCGAACCACCCTTAAGTCCATTACTGGATACAGTGTTACTTGCTGTATTTCGCAAAACCTGACCAGAATGACCATGCCTATCTCCAGGGGTAGTGGTGCTGATATCCACCCTACTTTGGTTATACTTTGATGAAGGTGATGGTTTAATTGGCTCCTCGTCAAACAAGGGATTCCTATTATCAACAACTTGAGAACCCTGTGCATGTTGGGTCACCCAAAATGCACCCAGAGGTGCATCTCCGGCATTTGCACTTCCATGAGATGATGAGTTATCAGATTGTTCTCTTGGAGGTGCAGGAGGGTTCCTTTTAGGCGTCACATGTGTTCTTTTATAAGCACCTACACAGGCAAAACAAAATGGTAATAAAGTTAGACAGCAACCAGTCACACTATCTCTTCCGAGAATATTTAGAATAAACAATCAGACTCAAATAGCAAATACTTTGTTCTAGCACGCAGTGTGCTGTAAGGTGGCATGTCAGAAAGGTTATGTGAAGATAAGGTCATTTCACAATACCTAACACATGACAGTGTAGTGATTGACCCAGTCAGATGCCACAAAAGTAGCTCATAAGGCCTTGTACAATGCTAGGTGCTTAGGGAGGTGCTTAGAAAAATAAACCAGATTTTTCTGAAGCACCAGTGCCTATTTCTACTGGACAGACGCCTAATTAAGTGTCTACCCTCTACAAATAAGCACCGGTGCTTAAAGAAAGACTGGTTTATTTCTCTAAGCATCTCCCTAAGCATCTTGCATTGTACAAGGCCTAAGACAATCAATACAAATATTACCGTTAATTTCCCTCTAAATGGAATGATGTAAACTCTCGTATTAAACTGTATGGTACTACTCTACAACACCTGTAAAAATTATACAGATGCTTATATAACAATCTTATAATTAGGTGATGTAGGTATACAAATAGCAGTTTCTATAATTATGAGGATGCGAAATGAGAACTTTTTACTTAATTAATAGACATGTAAACTTCCACTTCATCCAAAAAAAAATTCTAAAGCCAAATTTATTAATGGCAGGCACTTCCTAATTTTAACCTCACAAAACAAAATATGACAGAACATATACAAAAATATGGAGTGATGCAAAAAATTTCTATTTCTGTTAGGTCCATTTTTTCATGGCGCATCAAATACAATCATTGGAGTTATCCAATAAGCAAAAGAATATTGTATTGATTAAATATGATGGCATACTCTACAAAAAATCCCGAAAGTCCAAACTCTCTAGGAAACACTGTTGTGTCAATCTAGTTTCCAAATAATAACACTGATGACTAATATTATAAATAGCACAGAGTGGGTTGTAACACAAGGGTATTTTAATTAGCATAGTCCTGCTAATCAAAATATTTAATATGTTCAGAGAAGAAGTGAAGCACTGCTACAGTTTTCTACCAACAAAAGAAACAAACATGCAGATTCAAATTCTAGCCATTGCATGAATGAAGGCAAGACCGCATGATACAGAACATGTACTCTGCTCCTACAAATAGCATCTAAAGAAAACCTCACCATCGTCCTGCAAGCCCATAGAAATTGCTGCTGAAGCCCCATCAGGTAAACTCTTCTGTAACTCAAGAGGCAGTAGTTCGTTAACACGAAACCAGACCTGTCAATTGGATAAAATCTAGCATCAGAAAAATGAAAACCATGCTTATTTGGCTCCTAACACTACATGCAGCAGTCTATGACTAACCTAGTATCATGAAGATGAATGGCCAATCACCTGTGTGATATCTGGTCTGGCATTTGGAGATGCTTCCAGCATATCTTTGATCAGCCCTGTGACACTGGTGCTGTACTTGGGTTGTTCTGGAATGCGATAATTGCCATTAAGGACCTGCAACTTCGACTCTCCATCAAATGCGGATTTGAAGTAGCATATTCTATAGAGAAGACATCCCAGGGCCTGCCAATTGTGGAATACAAAGTGTTGCAAATCACTTCAACATACTTTGGATGCGAACATGTGGTTACTTTACAGTTGAGGATTTAGTTGTGATCCAACAAACTAATCATTCTGCTAGACATCACTCAAGATGGGGCTAGTGTAACAATTAAATCGGAGAATATATCACATGCTATGGCATTGGTTTAATTACTATTCAGATATATGAATAGTGAAGATCACATGTTCATATGTTATGGACTTACCCAAATATCAACTTTTTCACTAATAACTTCTCTTCTGTAGAGATCCCACATCTGAAAAACATGAATGCATAAATGAGACCACTGCAGGCCATACGAGTAAAAAAATTGTATCCATCATGCCAAAAAGTTTTCATTAACCTCAGGTGCTCTATACGCCGGGGTCGTATGCTTCCTAATGATATCTTCCTCAATCCCCCTATCTTCTGGCTTGTCAAAGCATTTATGATTTGTTGACGTGCTTCCAAAGTCACATAGTTTCCATGCACCATCTAATCCAAGAAGAACATTTTCGGCTTTAAGATCCCTAAAGGAAGGAGGCAGAATGTAAAATCGTGGTGAATTATAAAACAATAAATGTAAAGAAATGGTTTGCAAAACTTCAAAGCAAGTCCCACACTCTACCAAATCTTAAACATTCATGCAGGTAAGAGTTGCTTGCACATGGTATTTGCTCACATGCAGATAGCCAAGCTACAACATGGTATATGGATTCCGTACTGCAGGCAAGAATAGAAAGTAGTAATGGCCAACAAATAGCAGTGGGCAGTTTACTAACGTACCATCACTCCAGTAGTTGCTAAGTAAAGTTAAGTCTACTAATTAAATAATGAAACAGAACAACATAACTGTGCAGAAATCTGACTTGTGATATTTGATAAAAATGCCTATCACTGATTGTTTCTATATAATGGGAATAAAACATGGATTCAATATCTGTAAATGACTCATTCACTGTGCAGAAATCTGACTTGTGATACTTGATAAAAATGCCTATCACTGATTGTTTCTATATAATGGGAATAAAACATGGATTCAATATCTGTAAATGACTCATTCCATGTACCTATGTGCAATTGGTGGTGACTGCCCATGCATAGCAAAAACTGCATTGCAGACGTCTCTGAATATCAAAAGCGCCTTCTTCTCCTCATAGTAACCAGTACCTCTGCTCTCAATCGCACTCACCAAGGACTTCTCACAAAACTCCATCACAAGCAATGCGTCCTTTGTGCGGCCCATGTCAAAAACATCATGGGCAACCAGTGTGACGACATTGGCATGCCCTTTGAGGAGATTCATCACCTGGATCTCCTTCGTGACAAGATCAAGCGATTCCGAGTCATTGCAAATGATATGCTTCAATGCATACTGCTTTGACGAGTGCAACGCGTCACATGCGAGATACACACAAGAGAAACCTCCTTGTGCAATGGCATTGCGTACTGTGATCTTCACATTCCTTACATCAATGGTGCGGCCTTCCAGTCCAGTCTGTACTTTCCCCCCAAAGGGATTGAACCTCCGCATTCTCACAATAACCAAGACGAAATAAATGAAAACTCAGGGTTCAATAGTTCTGCTAATGATTCTGCATAGATAAAAGAGGTGAAGAATGAAAATTCCGACATGCACAACAAACACAAAGCCAAATATTTACTTGAAGGGAATAGAACATGATATTGTCTAACAGTCTAAGAAGCCCATGAGTGAAATGCCCAATACTAGCTTCAACAGTAAGATTTCTTATGCACTGGCATCTGCATTAAGTGGTGAAAATCCTACAGTTATCACTTATAGGCTGATGTTTGGCATTCTATTTTCTCCATGAGGCAATGCTCAACCACAAGCATAACCATCAGAATCAAGTGAAAACAAGGTGCATGATCCAACTTCAATCCTGCGTGTTTCCTATCCCTGGGTTCATAAGAGGCCCTGGAATTTCAGAGTTCTCCATCAGTTAGAAGTTAAATCACTCGCACCCCATCTTAACTGCAAAGGTCTTAAAATAACCGTTTGTCTTGGCATGATCTAGCTAAAATATGAACGAGGACAGACAAATAAGGCCGGATCTACATGCTGTACCGAACTTATGGAGGTTAGTGTGGGTTCAAGTGATCACTGGATGACCAGAAGTAGAAGCTCATGCCTACCTCAAAAGCCAACGGCCAAGATCGCGATGAGGTGGAACGGGAGCGGCAGTGGCCGCGACGGTTGCAGGGGTTTGGGGTGCGAGGCGACGGCGGAGGCGCTAAGCTACGGCACGGCGGCGGCAGTGGGACAGCAGCAGAGATTTCATAGCCGCATTGGGTCGGATCGGAGCTTGGGTGGAGGATGGGCCATGAGAGGGAGAGGAAAGGTGCGGGATGGTGGAGAGGAGAAGTTGGTCAGATTGCAACGAGGGAGGGGCGCACCTCTTAGATCGGAGGTGGCCTCCGAGAGGCTCGCCGTCGCCGTCAGGAGGTTGAGACCACAATCTCGTGCGGGGAGCAAGGTATCTCCGCCTCCGCGTCTGGGATGCCTGGCGGAGAGAGAGACGGAGGGGAGGGAGAAAAGCCGCGACGTGGAGCGGCGGTGGTGGAGCAGAGGTGGCCTGTCACTTTGCGCTGTGCCCCGTGCGAGCGTGGTTACAAAATAGATTTTGGATACTAGTTGTGTTTATTTGGAGATTTTGTTCTTTTCCTCCGTTCTTTAATGAAAAAAAATGCCTGGTTTTCTCAAAAAAAATCAGATCTGCTATTATTTTTGATAAGTAATCAGATCTGCTATTAAGCAAACCATTGGTACAGAAAACCCCAAGAAGGGAAAATTCTTCAAAAACAATGGACCTATCATCTTCTTTCTCCTGGACTGGCAAGCCAGTCTATGTTGTCTCTCCAAAAGTCAGGCTAACCAGTCTTTATTGTTCACGGATAGGAAGTCATCAAATGTCTTGGTCAAGTCAGGTCAAATAGTCGAAGCATCATACTGAAAGATCGACACATCCAAGATTTCAACATCCACAATAACAAAAACTGGCAACCCCTATGTCGACACCGGAGGTTGCACTTACATGGCGGAGAGGATATCTAAGGGGCCGACAAGCCTTGCAAATCATAACCTCATTGGCAAGAAAGACTGTAGAAACCTATGCTAGCAAGGGATTATACTACCATACATGTCATAGTTATAACGAGCAAACAGTTCAACTTGTGGTTTGAATTCCATTGTGGAATCAAATCATAAATTCATTGAAAAAGTTGAGCTCATCACCTTTGCAACTGCCTACTATGATGGCTTCTCCTAGGCCGCAATGTTGGGCTCGCCTTGCCGCTCTGGCAGCATGAAATTGGTAGGCCTGGGAGCAAGGTTGTCAGAATCGCGATTCTGTTATACGATCTATGACTTTACGATCCAAGATTACCCCTCTGATTCTACAATTTTAGTTCTTAGAATCTACGTTTCTACGATCCTGATAGTGAAGATTCTATGATTTGCGATCCTACCATCGAAGCTCCGATCCGATTCAAAATCGCGATTCAGACAACCTTGCCTGGGAGGCCTCGGTGTTGGCCTTAGTCATGACAGGTGGCGTGATGCTTGAGCTCGATGAGCCAGAGGTCTCCCAACCATAACTGGCTCTGGATTGACCGCCGATGGCAACATGATACGTCCATTTTGCATCATGTTTGCCTACTGTTATTTACTCTGTTTTCATGCATAATAATGCCTTTAGGAGTAATTCTAATGTCTTTTCTCTCATAATATGCAAGGTTTACACAAAGAGGGAGAATACCGGCAGCTAGAATTCTTGACCTGGAAGAACTACGTCAGAGTTACTTATTCGGCACATCTCCAAATGAGCTGAAAATTTACAGAGAATTATTTTGAAATATATGAGGGATATTGGAGCAAATAACTACAAGAGGGGGCCCACCAGGTGGGCACAACCCACCTGGGCGCGCCAGGGAGCCCAGGCGCATCCTGGTGGGTTGTGCCCTCCTCGGGCCACCTCTGGTGCCCCTCTTCTCGTATATAAGTCATTTTGACCTAGAAAAAAAATAAGAAGATGACTTTCAGGACGGAGCGCCGCTGTCTCGAGGCGGAACTTGGGCAGGAGTACTTTTTCCCTCTGGCGAAGCGATTCCGCCGGGGGAACTTCCCTCCCATAGGGGGAAATCATCGTCATCATCATCACCAACAACTTTCCCATCTTGGGGAGGACAATCTTCATCAACATCTTCAACAACACCATCTCCTCTCAAACCCTAGTTCATCTATTGTGTTTAATCTTTGCACCAGAATCTTAGATTGGTGCTTGCGGGTGACTAGCAGTGGTGATTACATTTTGTAGTTGATTACTATATGGTTTATTTGGTGGAAGATTATATGTTCAGATCCATTATGCTATTTAATACCCCTTTTGTTAGAGTTGTGTCGAATATTGTGTACAAGGTAGGTTACAGTTGGACTCTGAGTAGTATTGTGTTTACATAAGATACGGAGTCGTGTCCTAATAGGACACTTGTATCCTAGGCCTCTCTTATATAGCGAGGGTATACACACGATGCAACCTATGCCAACATAATAGCACCAGAACGCAGGGGAAGCCGGCAGCATGTGCCGGTGTCCAGGGCGACCGGGTGTGGTATTGTAGCGGTGTCATGGGGAGGAGCGCCCGTAGTCAGGCCCCGGGATGTAGCCATATCGGTGAACCTCGTTAACAAATCTCGGTGTCGTGCCTCCTCCTGTGATTGCTTGTGCCGGCGCCCGGGTGGCCGGTGTTGCGGTATCTCGGGGAGGAGCGCCCGTAGTCATTGCCCCGGGGAGTAGGCGAGTTCGCCGAACCTCGTTAACAAATCTCGGTGTCGTCATTGTTTGTGATTGCTTGTTCCTCGGGAGGAAGGCTTTGCATCTTTACAAGCTGCAAGGGAGCACTATTGCAGGTGGAGTCATGGAGACTGGAGTTGCGGGAGTAGCAGCGGGGTCTCACGGCGGCGGCGGTCTGGGGCAGACTCATCGAGTAGCTCTCAGTAAGCTACGAAGAAGACAACACAAGTCCGGAGTACATGGAAGTTTGACGCATGGACAAATTCAAGGTGGTCGAGAATATTCGCCAAGGTGGAGTTTGTTGTATTTGTGTCGAATATTTTGTACTAGTTGGGTTACGCTTGGACTTGGTGTTGTAGTGTGGGTAGGATACTTGTAGTGTCGGAGTCGGACACGTTGTACCCTTGGCCTCTTATATATGAGGAGGCACCCCATGTTGTAACCCATGACGACTAGATAGCGACAGGCTCGCAAGGGGGTGCCGGCGGCTTGTGTCGGCGCTCGGGTGGTCGGTGTTGCGGTATCTCGGGGAGGAGCGCCCATAGTCATTGCCCCGGGGAGTAGGCGAGTTCGCCGAACCTCGTTAACAAATCTCGGTGTCGTCATTGTCTGTGATTGCTTGTTCCTCGGTGGATCAACTGTGTACCTCGGATTTATTCTAACACCTCTGATCTTGAGCATGATTATCATTTGTGAGTAGTTACTTTTGTTCTTGAGGTCACGGGAGAAATCTTGTTGCAAGTAATCATGTGAACTTGATATGTGTTTGATATTTTGATGGTATGTGTGTTGTGATTCCCTTAGTGGTGTCATGTGAACGTCGAGTACATGACATTTCATCATATTTGGGCCTAAGGGAATGCATTGTGGAGTAGTTATTAGATGATGGGTTGCTAGAGTGACAAAAGCTTAAACCCTATTTTATGCGTTATTCCGTAAGGGACCGATTTGGATCCAAAAGTTTAATGCTATGGTTAGATTTTATCTTAATATTTTTCTCGTAGTTGAGGGTTCTTGTGAGGGGGTTAATTATAAGTAGGAGGCTTGTTCAATTAAGAACAACACCTAAGCACCGGTCCACCCACATATCAAATTATCAAAATAGCGAACACAAATCGAATCAACATGATGAAAGTGACTAAATGAAATTCCCGTGTACCCTCAAGAACGCTTTGCCTATTATAAGAGACCATTTTGGCATGTCCTTTGCCACAAAAGGATTGGGCTACCTTGCTGCACTTTATTTACCATTACCGTTACTTGCTCGTTACAAAATATCTTGCTATCAAACTATCTATTACCAACAATTTCAGTGCTTGCAGAAAACTACCTTGTTGAAAACCACTTACCATTTCCTTCTGCTCCTCGTTGGGTTCGTCACTCTTACTTATCGAAAGGACTACGATTGATCCCCTATACTTCTGGGTCATCAAGACTATTTTCTCGCACCGTTGTCGGGAAGTGAAGCGCTCTTGGTTAGTGGAAATCGGTAAGGAAAAATTATTACTACCTGCTGAAATTTATTGTCACTTGTTACTATGGAGAACAATCCTTTGAGAGGTTTGTTCGGGGTATCTTCACCTCGACCGGAACCACATTTAGTTATTGTAGCGACCAGACCTCAAACAGTCTGATTTTTGTGCATCAGTGTCATCCCTGGATCGGTAATGCTGACACGCACAGTACTTGAGGATTTATAACAAAGTAGCAATCACACACTTATTACATCGAATATCTCAAAAGGGAACTTATTATAATAATATGGCTTAAGGCCATCTAAATATGATAACAACGGAAGGCTTGGAAGATAAAGTGAGTCCATCAACTCCAACGACATCACTGAGTGAAAGACAACGACCTATGGCACCTTACTCGTCGTTTGAAAAGTCTGCAACATGAACGTTGCAGCCCGAAACGGGTCAGCACATGGAATATGGTGGCAATGTAACACATAAAGTAATAACAGAATAATTGCTATCACTACATGCATATATGGCTGGTGGAAAGCTCTACGGTTACAGTTTTGCATAAAGCCAATTTTTTTTCTACAACAAAGGAATAAATTTTATTTAACTACCATGGTGGTTGTTAAACATTGAGAAGGTTCCTCCAACTCAATCCCAATTAAGCATCATCATTAACCCAATCAAATTATATTTAGAGTGATGACATCAACATGATAATCCAAGAACTAGATACTCAAAACATCCATAACAGGGGACACGGCTAACCATGATTAGTTTGTACACTCTGTAGAGGTTTTGCGCACTTTTCCTCACAAGACTCGAATACATCCATGGTCGGAGAAATGAGACACAGTCTTTCTGAAACAGTAACTCTTTACTCTGGGTGGAGAGTTACACCTACTTTCCCCTACATCTGCTAGCCCACCACTGAAAGAGGTCTTGCAACATACTCAACTATGCTAGAGCCCATAATAGCTTGTGGCTGCACACGGAAGTTTCTAGCATGAATAATCTTACGATCCCTTTGAGCCTGGGTGGCGGACCGTAGGATGATCACACGGGTACTTCGGGATATCCTTGGACAACACTGGATTCCCCAGGTGCCCTGACAACCACTGGGTACTCCAGGGTGCCTCAAGCAATCCACCCAGATGTGTATTAAAGTAGCCACCTTAAGTTAACCATTAAGTAACAATACTCACATCTGTCATGGATTCACTCACCCAAACCACGTCTACGAGCATAGCATAGCAATATAAGCATAACGTGGAAGTAACTCCCAAAGGTTTGATAATAAACAGGTCAATAGGTACTACCTCATCTACTTTCCAAAACCCACATGTTAAACAGATCCTAACCATGCAATTGTTTGAGGATTGATCTAATGCAATAAAACTGGGTAGTAAAGAGGTATGATCAAAGTGTTACTTGCCTTGCTGATGATCCGTGAAACCTAGAGACTCATCGTAGCACGCTTTGCACTCTGGGTACTCTATCACAAACAAACAAGCATACAATAAGCACTCAACTAGAAGCACAGGTAACACTCAAATAAGAGATCTAACCAGAAAGTCCAACTTAAGAAATCCGGTTTGCAAAAAGAATCAAATCAAACGAAGCAACGAAACTCAAACTGCAAAAGAAACAAGATCCATTTACTAATCCGGACTTAAGTCAAATTTTATAGTACCAAAATCTTGTTCAAGTTTATTAAACAAAAAGAGGGCTTTGAGACGAAGATCTAGGCGCTTGAATCGCCTGATTCCGATAAACGAGCGAAAAGATAAACTAAAACGAAAAGCAGGGCAGAAATCGCGATCGAAAATAATCGCAGAAAATCCCTGGAAAAAGAAAAACTGATGAACAGGCTAACAAACGAACGTTCTCTGTCTGCGGCTAACGGGTGAACACCGTTCGTTAAAACGAACGTACGGACGAACGTCCGCTATTTAAGTAAACCGAGAAAACCGAACCGACCTAATCTAAAAAAATAAACCTAGGTTTCTAAAAAAACGAGCGGTTTTCAAAAAATGAATCGGCGGCGGCGGCGGTTTCTACCTCCGGCGAGGCTCCGGTGAGGTCCTGCTGCGGCGGCGGGGCTCCGGGGCGGCGGCGAGGTGGCAGTGGGGCGACGGCGAGGCGCGGCGGCGAGGTGGCGGTGGGGCGACGGCGAGGCGCGGCGGCGAGGCGCGGCGGCGAGGCACGGCGGCTCCGGCTTGCGCCGGCGGTGGTGTCGAGTGGGGTGGCGAGAGGCGGCGGGGCTGGCGGTATTTAAGGAGGGGAGGGGGGCTCGGCGGCTTGGGGAGGGGGTCGAGGAGGAGGAGTCCTCCTCGGTCACGGCGGCGGCGGCGTGCGCCGGCCAGACTCCCGGTCAGAGTCAGTCGGGGCGAGGTGGCGGTGCTGGCAAGGCCGGCCCGGCTCGGCTGGGCCGCTGGCCCAGTCGGGCGCACGAACAGTTTTTTAAAAAATAAATTCCTCCTAAACTAAACAAATCCTAGAAAATAAAATAAACATCTAAAATACCAAAATAAATTTTCACCGTCTAAATAAAATATTTAGAACAAGATGAACATTTTCTTGGCCTAAAAATGCAATTTTGAAAACGTGCAACTTTTCTAATTCAAATAAAATTGCAATAAAATCCAAGTAAAACTATTTATTTGATTTTAATATTTTTCCTCTGATATTTCATTTATTTTGAAGAAGTCATATTATCTCCTCTCATATATTTTTATTTTAGAAATATTAAGAAAGAAAAATAATTAAAACCAAATGATCCTCTTTTCAAAATTTGAGAAAACTCAAATATGAAAATAACGAAATCCCCGACTCTCTCTGTGGGTCCTTGAGTTGCGTAGAATTTCTAGGATCAACCAAAAATGCAATAAAATATGATATGCAATGATGATCTAATGTATAACATTCCAAATTGGAAATTTGGGATGTTACAGTTACCCCTCAACCTACTGCACCTACTGAAAAATATTGTTATTGAAATTCCTTCGGGCATGATAGAACAACTGCTAGCTAATCCTTATGCCGGAGATGGAATCGAACATCCTGATATGCACTTGATATATGTAGATGAAATTTGTGGATTATTTAAGCTTGCAGGTTTACCCAGAGATGAAGCTAAGAAGAAGGTTTTCCCTTTATCTTTGAAGGGAAAAGCATTGGCATGGTATAGGCTATGCGATGATATTGGATCTTGGAACTGGAATCGATTGAAATTGGATTTCACCAAAAAAGTTATCATATGCATCTAGTTCATCGTGATCGGAATTATATATATTATTTTTGGCCTCGTGAAGGAGAACGTATTGCTCTAGCTTTTGGGAGGCTTAAGTCAATGTTATATTCTTGCCCCAATCATGAGCTTTCAAGAGAAATTATTATTCAGAATTTTTATGCTCGGCTTTCTCGTGATGATCAATCCATACTCGATACTTCTTGTACTAGTTTTTTCATGAAGAAGACTATTGAATTCAGGTAGGATCTTTTAGAAAGAATTAAACACAACTCTGAAGATTGGGAACTCGACAAAGGTAAAGAGTCAGGTATTAAGCTTAAGTTTGATTGTGTTAAATCTTTTATGAATACCGATGCTTTTCACAAGTTTAGCACTAAATATGGACTTGACTCTGAGATAGTAGCCTCTTTCTGTGAATCATTTGCTACTCATGCTGATCTCCCCAAGGAGAAGTGGTTTAAATATCATCCACCTATTAAAGAAGAAATTAAAGAACCGGTAGTAGCTAAGCAAGAAACTATTATCTACAATGTTGATCAAGTTATTCCCACTGCTTTTATTGAAAAAACACCTTCCCCTATTAGGATAAAGGAACATGCTAAGGTTTAAACTATGGTCAATAAAAGTAATATTAGAGCACCTAAACCATCGGAACAAATCAAAGTAGAACCTAGTGTTGCTATGGTTAAAGATCTCTTGGTAGAAAATATAGATGGGCATGTTATTTACTTCTGTGATGAAGCTGCTAGAATTGCTAAACCAGATGAGAAAGATAAACATAGACCTATTGTTGGCATGCATGTTGTCTCAGTCAAAATAGGGGATCACTGTTATCATGGTTTATGTGATTTAGGTGCTAGTGTGAGTGATATTCATTTTACCTTATATCAAGAAATTATGAATGATATAACACCCGCTGAAATAGAAGACATATATGTTACAATTAAACTTGCTAATAGAGACACCGATACGTCTCCAGCGTATCTACTTTTCCAAACACTTTTGCCCTTGTTTTGGACTCTAACTTGCATGATTTGAATGGAACTAACCCGGACTGACGCTGTTTTCAGCAGAACTGCCACGATGTTGTTTTATGTGTAGAAAAGAAAAGTTCTCGGAATGTCGTGGAAATCCACGGAGGCACTTTTTGGAATTAATAAGAATTTTTGGCCAAAGAATTAATGCTAGGGGGGCCACGGCCTGTCCACGAGACAGGGGGGCGCCCCCCTAGGGCGCGGCCCCCTATCTCGTGGGCCCCTGGACCTCCACCGACATCAACTCCAACTCCATATATTCACGTCCGGGGAGAAAAAAATCAAGGAGAAAGTTTCATCCGTTTTACGACACGGAGCCGCCGCCAAGCCCTAATCTCTCTCGGGAGGGCTGATCTGGAGTCCGTTTGGGGCTCCAGAGAGGGGGATTCATCGTCGTCGTCGTCATCAACCATCCTCCATCACCAATTTCATGATGCTCACCGCCGTGCGTGAGTAATTCCATCGAAGGCTTGCTGGACGGTGATGGGTTGGATGAGATTTACCATGTAATCAAGTTAGTTTTGTTAGGGTTTGATCCCTAGTATCCACTATGTTCTGAGATTGATGTTGCTATGACTATGCTATGCTTAATGCTTGTCACTAGGGCCCGAGTGCATGATTTCAGATCTGAACCTATTATGTTTTCATGAATATATGTGTGTTCTTGATCCTATCTTGCAAGTCTATAGTCACCTATTATGTGTTATGATCCGACAACCCCGAAGTGACAATAATCGGGATACTTCTCGGTGATGACCATAGTTTGAGGAGTTCATGTATTCACTATGTGTTAATGCTTTGTTCCGGCTCTCTATTAAAAGGAGGCCTTAATATCCCTTAGTTTCCGTAAGGACCCCGCTGCAACGGGAGGGTAGGACAAAAGATGTCATGCAAGTTCTTTTCCATAAGCACGCATGACTATTTACGGAATACATGCCTACATTACATTGATGAATTGGAGCTAGTTCTATATCACCCTATGTTATAACTATTGCATGAGGAATCGCATCCGGCATAATTATCCATCACTGATCCATTGCCTACGAGCTTTTCATATTTTTTTTCGCTTATTTACTTTTTCGTTGCTACTGTTACAACTACTACAAAAACCCAAAAACATTTATCTTTACTTTTGCTACTGTTGGAGATATAACTATTTGTGTAAGCCGCCTAGGAGGGGCCGGGTTATGCAAAGAAGACTCACCAGAAAGAAGCCCAAGGCCAAGTATGAAGATGGTGGTTCAGTAAAGGGCCTAAGGCCCACAGGCGACTTAAGGCCCGTCGTAGTAAACCGTCGTAATGGCATGACTTGTATCATAAGGTAGATTTAACTAGTCACCGAGCCGGATACTGTTTATAAGCCGGCCGGGACTCTGTAAGCCGCAAGGCGTCAACCCGTGTATATAAGGGGACGACCCGCCGGCGGCTTAGGGCAAGAAACAACTCATCGAGAGCCGGGCATAGCGTATCTCGCTCCCTGGTCATCGAAACATAAATACCAACCCAACTAGATGTAGGCCTTACCTTCACCGTAAGGGGCCGAACTAGTATAAACCTCTCGTGTCCTTTGTCCCGATTAACCCCTTCAAGCTTCCTAGTTGCAATGGCTCCACAACTAAGTCCTTTCACGAGGACATCTGACGTGACAATTCCACGACAGTTGGCGCCCACTATGGGGCCAGCGCACGATGGATTTGAGTTCTTGAAGGGCAACTTCGAAGGGCTCAAGGGATACGTAGTGGGTCGGATGACCAAGAGTCATCGCAGCAAGATCTACATCAACGACGAAGGCTGGGGCCCCGACGCCGGCTCAATTGAGTACGGGTACCGGGTCCCCTTCGGCGGAATCCACGTTTTCATCGGCCGGATTGGTGAGCGAGGCCCTAAGCCGGACAACTGCACCGACCTCGTCGAGACGGCTCAGCGTGCGAGAAAGGCCCAAGTTCAACCTGTCATGAAGCATGCCTTCATGGGCTGCATCCATGGAGAGGAACTTTCTGAAGGATCTGAAGATGATGGTGAGACAGCCATCCTCTCGGACGATGATTCGTCCGCCGGTTCAACAGATTCACTATACCAAGTGCAAGACGGCGTGCTTGGGGGCTGTTTCGATGGCACTAGTATACCGGACCCCGATGAGCCGCCAAGATGGGCAGGAGTATTCATGGCTGGGACTCAACCCGGCCAAAATTCTACAGCCGCTACAGTAATAACGTCCGAGACGGGAGCAGCCGGGGCAGGAGGCCATGTGCGCCCGCCGGCTCAGGTGCTGATAGATCTCATGGATAAGCTTACGACCCTGTTAACCGCCATGGTTATTCCTGCAAACAAAGATGAGCATGACGCGGAGGTGGCACGGGTGCGTGAGGAGATAGCTCGGGCCAAGGAGGCCTTGGCAGCTGAGGACACTAGATTAGCCACAGAGCGGGCGGCTCTAGATGCACGGGCGCAACGGCTACAGTCAGAAGCCTACCAGCTCACGATGAGCCTAAATGTGTCCAACGAGGTGATGAGGAGGAGACATCAGAAATCCTAGTCCCGCTTACCACCGGTTTATGATCCTCGGAATCTTTTCGCTACACCCGGAGCCGGTCCAAGTAACCCGCCAGATACAAATCAGTTTATGACAGCCGGAACAGGAGGACCGGCTCAGCCTCGGGAGATGGCACCTCCTCATGGGAGTATGGTTCTGCCCTGTTACGTGCCGATACCGCCGGGTCACTTTTCCAACCCCATGGAGAAGTTAATTGCAACATCGGCGCGCTTGGCGGCTCTCCCCGCGGATGGCGCTGACTCGACAGCGATGGAGACCCAGAGGGTCAGGGAGCTTCTCCAGACGGCCCTGGCTCAGCAAGAGACGTATTCTTATAGCCGGGACAGGATTCATTCAACTCCTCCGCCTTGGTTAGCACCGCCTCATCAAAACCGGAGTCCGTGTTATAGCAGGCACATGGAGTCTGAAGCTTTGTCAAGCAACGCCCAACGCCGTAACCAGCCCGGTGGTTATAATCCGGTACAAGACCGAGTACGTCAGGAGAACGAGCGGGCGGCTCAGCTAGCGGCTCAACAGATGGCTCAAGATTTCCCAGAGTATCCGACGACTTCTGTTAAGACGGGAGTAGCCACTAGAACCGGTGGTGTTCCTTGTTTGGTACCGGCTCTGCGTAATGTGCGCCTACCCAAGGACTTCAAGGGACCTTGAAAGGTGCCGAATTACACGGCCGACTTGCAGCCCGGAGCGTGGATCGAAAGTTATGAGATGGCCATGGAGCTGTTTGAAGTCAGCGACGCGGCCATGGCTAAGTACTTCACCATGATGTTAGATGGAACGGCCCGGTCTTGGTTAAAGGGTTTGCCATCCAATTCCATTGGTTCATGGGCAGAGTTAAAGGCCCGTTTCATCTAGAACTTCAAAGACACCTGTAAGCAATCTATATCGATTGTGGACTTGACGAATTGTAAGCAGGAGGAGGGTGAATCCACGACTCATTGGGTACGCCGAGTCAAGGAGATAATACATTCATCTGACAAGATGGATGCCAGCTCTGCAGTCCTCATGTTGGAAAAGAATTGCCGCTTTGAGCCACTGAGGCAGAAACTGGGGCGCCTTAAGCGTGATTGCAATGATATGGGTATGTTGATGGCGGCTTTAGTCAAATATGCCGACTCTGGTAGTACCAAGGATCCCGCGTCTGATGAGGAAAAGACAGGGAAGGAAAAGAAGAACGGCAATGGAAAGGGTCAACAGCATAACCCGATGAATCAAGGTGGCAATAAGCGTAAGGCGGATGGTAACCCAGAGTTTGTGGCCAACGCCAATGCACAAGGTAACAATCAGAGACGTAAGGGCAAGCCGCCCCCTCGATCTGGCGGGTCAGGCCCATCTCTTGAGCAGTTACTTAATGAGCCTTGCCCGAGACACGACACCCGGGAAAGACTCGCCACCCACTTATGGAAAGATTATGCGATCATGAAGGCCTTTAAGAATTCCAACACGTTTGGTGACAATTCTGGGTCCGGCGGCGGTTCAGGAGCTGGCGGTTTTCATGGCCAGGGCGGCGGTTCAAACTCCGGCTTTCAGGGACATCAAGGCGGTTATAATCAACAGTAGTCTGGTCAAGGAGAGCAACATCAGCAGTCGGGTTATCAAAGCCATCCGAAGCAGTTGAATAGTGGGCAGTATCACGTGTTTACCACTAGCTTATGCAAACGTGACCAGAAGGTTCATAAGAGGGTCGTGAATTCTATTGAGCCGGCAGTTCCTCGTTATTTGAGGTGGTCAGAACAGCCCATTGTATGGAGTAGAGAAGATCACCCTCCACGGGTTGATAATCCAGGTCAGTTAGCCTTGGTGGTAGCACTTTAGGCTGGTGGATATAAATTCACTAAGGTACTTGTTGGTGTCAAAACCGGCGGATCTCGGGTAGGGGGTCCCGAACTGTGCGTCTAGGCGGATGGTAACAGGAGACAAGGGACACGATGTTTTTACCCAGGTTCGGGCCCTCTCGATGGAGGTAAAACCCTACTCCTGCTTGATTAATATTGATGATATGGGTAGTACAAGAGTAGATCTACCACGAGATCAAGGAGGCTAAACCCTAGAAGATAGCCTATGGTATGATTGTTGTTCGTCCTATGGACTAAAACCCTCCGGTTTATATAGGCACCGGAGAGGGCTAGGGTTACACAGAGTCGGTTACAATGGTAGGAGATCTACATATCCGTATTGCCAAGCTTGCCTTCCACGCCAAGGAAAGTCCCATCCGGACACGGGACGAAGTCTTCAATCTTGTATCTTCATAGTCTTGGAGTCCGGCCAATGATGATAGTTCGGCTATCTGGACACCCCCTAGTCCAGGACTCCCTCAGTAGCCCTTGAACCAGGCTTCAATGACGACGAGTCCGGCGCGCATATTGTCTTCGGCATTGCAAGGCAGGTTCCTCCTCCGAATAATTCATAGAAGATTGTGAACACCAGGATAGTGTCTGGCTCTGCAAAATAAATTCCACACACCACCGTAGAGAGAATAATATTTACACAAGTTCAATCTGCTGACGTATTTCGTGGCGTGACGTCACACCACGGACAAGCCTTTACTCGAATCGTTTTTGTCATACCACCTCAGTGCGTTTAGCGAAGCGGTTTCCTTGGCACGTCTTGTCGAAGCAGAGATCGTGTTCCCCTTATTCCGAGATTCCCATCAATACGGACGTGGGTAACCCAACCGCGCCATTGATTGTGGCGCTTGGGAGATATGCGAGTTTTACCAGGCTGGTGGGGACGCATAGTTTCGTCCGCCCATATATAAGGGGATAAGGATCCACCTTTTTACCTACGCCTTCTTCCTCCTTTGCTTATTCATCTCCGCGCACTCGAGCTCCAGCACCCAAGTCCGCACATCTCACCTCAACCTTCTCCAACCATGTCCGGAGCGGGAGGAAAGTGGATGGCCTCCTCCGTTACGGAGGGGCACATCAAGAAGCTGCGCAGCGCCGGATATTTGTCCAGCGATATCGCGCACTAGCTCCCCGACGAGGGGTAGCTCATCCCCACCCCCGGGCCCCATGAGAGGGTGGTATTCCTTCCCCATTTCCTCTACGGACTGGGCTTCCCACTCCACCCCTTTGTCCAGGGGCTCATGTTCTACTATGGCCTGGATTTCCATGATCTGGCCCCGTATTTCATCCTCAACATCTCGGCATTTATCGTCGTGTGCGAGGCCTTCCTCTGCATCCATCCCCACTTCGGCTTGTGGCTCAAGACCTTTAATGTCAAGCCGAAGGTTGTGAAGGGAAGCCAAGCAGAGTGCGGAGGCGCCATGGTAGGCAAGATGCCCAACGTCACTTGGCTCGAGGGCGCCTTCGTGGAAACCATCAAAGGGTGGCAATCGGGGTGGTTCTACATCACCGAGCCGCATGACCCTGAATGGGCAGCGGTCCCCGAATTCAGATCTGGCATCCCCATGCGGCTCACTTCCTGGAAAGAGAAGGGCCTGCCGTGGGGTAATTAGGAAGAGCTGACCGGACTCCAATCCTGTCTCCAAACCCTGGTGAACAAGAAGCTCAAGCTTGTCAACGTAATCCAGGTCATGCTCATCCGCCGGTTTCTCCCCTGCCAACAGCGGGACTTCAATTTGTGGGAGTTCGATCCGGCACAGCACCAGACCTTGAGCGGTCTCTTCGACACTACGTACGAAGAGGCCTGGAAGGTGCTGTTCAAGGGCGCCGAGGCTCCCGCATCCGCTACCGAAGATCGCGGATTCAGCTCGTAGCATCCGTCTGGCGAGGTAAGCTATATTATCCTTTATGGGACACTTGCTTTTCATAGTTTGACTCTATGTGGGATCTAAACTCCCAATACCTTTAACAGGCCTGGCAGGAGACATCCGGACAGGTTAACTGTCCAGCTCCCCTTCCAGAGGACCCAGTGGATGCCCGTTTGACAGGGCTGCTGGTCCCGGCACCCTACGTGGTGCCGGAGAAGAAGGCCACGGGAACCCGGAGGAGTTCTCGGTGTTAGGTGTTATCGGATTCATCGTCCGATGACTCCGAGGCGGGCTCCTCCCACGAGGACGAGGAGGAGAAGAAAGAGGCCTCTCCCCCAGCGGGGGAAGAGAAGAAGAGGAAGGCCTCCCCAACGAGGGAGGCCGAAGGGTCCAAGAAGGGAAGGACCCTTCCCCAACGAGGAGTGGCCCTCAAGGGCCAAGCCCCTGGCGAGATCGTAAGTATCCGGACTCCTGAATAACTCATAATTTTTCTTTTTGTCGCATGGTGTCTTTCTAACGCCGCATACAACCCTGTAGTCCACCCAAGGACGATCTTCCCGCTTCGTCGAGCGGGTCCTTGGGTACGTCGGATGTGAATAGCACTTCACTTTCGGCCGCCTCCTCCCCCCGTGACGCCGACGACGCCGAGGTGGGATCCCGGAAAGGGACCCACCAGGAGGAGGAGGCCCCGGAGGTGCCGCAAGGCAACCTCCCAGACTTTGGACCGGACTCCGCACCGGAACCTGCAGTGGTTTCGGAGTCCGACGGGCGGCCCCTTCGTAAGAAGGGCAAGATTGTGACGCTGGCGACCTCCGTCCAACCGGAGGCGCCGGATAACTTGCTGGAGGCGCTCAACGGTGCTTCCATCGAAGAGGAACATCGCACTGTCATGAGTGCGGTGATTCAGAAGGTTCGGCTCGCCAAAAGCGGGCTGACCGAAGCCTACAGCAGCCTTCTAACAGGCTTTGAGGTAAGAATTTTAAGATATGTAAAATAGTACCGCATAGACAGTAGCCCCTGATGCTCGGTTCGGTGTTTGGAAAGAAAAGCCGGACTGAGGATCTAAAAAGATATACGCAGGAGTCTTAACAAAAATATGTCAATATGGGAATGCAGGTTGCGCTGCTGACCTCTGCCGCACTGACTGCGGAGGTCAATGCCTTGAAGCAGAGCCTCAAGCGGTCCGAGAGCGAGCTCGGCCGTGCCAAGAAGCAGCTCGAGGAGAAGGAAGGTGAGTAACACCTTATTAAAGTTGTACCTTACAGAAAAGGATTTGGTTGCAAGAGGAATGACAAGGATAACATGGGTACTCCAGGGGCTACGAACGAGGTGGCGACCCTGAAGGAGGCGGTGTCCATGGCCGAACGCAATGCGGCCGCGGAACGTGCCAAGCGAGAGAAGCAAGAGGTGCGGGTGGCGGAGGTACGGCAAGAGCTCCAAGCTCTCGTGGAAAAACACGAGATTTTGGAGCGTGACTCGAAGACTCGAGAGTCCGAGCTTGCGTCGGCTCTTGAGAGTGCCAAAGCCGCTAAGGCCGAAGCCCACAAGGCCCTCCAGGAAATCAAGGCATTGAAGAAGATAGCGGTGGGGTAAGGCATTCTTCATGCAAAGCAAGCATGTAAAAGTGAACTACCTGTTACTTACCCGAATTCGGAGCTCTCCAGGAGCGTTTGCAGATCTGCCCCGTAGCGTGTCTGATGCTGCCGCTTTCTACAGAGCCGAGGAGGGGAGCTCGACGGAGAAGGTGTTCTGGTCTCAGTATGCTGAGGTCGGACATCCGGTGCCCCTTAGCGACCAGCTGAAGCAGCTGGTCGAGCTCCACAAGGTGGCCGAACAGGCCATGAAGGGCCTCATAGTTCGGCTGTGGCCCAAAGAGGCCATGCCTGGGAGCTACTTCAGCCTGGTGCGGCGGCTGGTGGATGCTTGTCCGTGGGTTGAAGTCATCAAGCACTCCGCCTGCATTGAAGGTGCCCGTCGGGCCCTTGCCCATGTTAAAGTGCACTGGGGCAGGATGGACGCTGAGAAGCTTGTGACGGACGCGCCACCGCCGGGCAAGGAGTATTGCATGCCCGAGATGTATTATAAGGGTGTCCTGAAGGGTGCCTGCATTATTGCGGGTGAGTGCTCCAAAGATGTAATATTTGAGTAGACTCGCATTTTGTTATCCCGTGCGCTGAAAACTTTGTTCGTATGTGCTAAGCAACGCTTGTTAATTTAAAATATTACCTTCTGTGCGGCCGTTTATCAAATCTGAGAGATGGCAAGTCATCGGCTTCAGCCCCCATGCCACGAGTGCTGGGGTGTTCGGGATAAACTTGAGCGCTCTTGTTCCCATTTTTGGGTCCATCTAGGGAGGCGCTCAACACAACGAACGAGGCAACCAGACTTATAATGCTTGAACACTCTCACTTAGCCATAGAATTCTATAATTTTAAATTTCGGCGAAGCCCCTAGTGTTCGGAAGGCCGAATTTGGGGCGCTATCCACGCCTGGGCCGGACAATGCCGGTTCCTCGCTCTAAGCGGCATAAGTCTTTAGGGACTCGAAAAAACCTCTCGAACAGCGACCGGCTCTTGCCTCATCATGATGGTCAGTTTTAGCTTTCTCCATTGAGGTGCTCGCCCAGCTCAACTGGGGCACAATCGCAGTGGTTCTTCCAGCGCTACCTTAGCCGATATAACGGAACGTAAGGTACCAAAACATGGGAGCCGGGCAAACCGACTATTGACCCAAGACATGATTCGGAGCCGATACATATAATGCTATAAGTTCGGGGTGCCGCACTTGTGAAAGTGTTCGGACTTATCACACCATAATGTGGGGAACTTAAGCCCCTGGTGTATTTAGCCGTACCAAAGTGTACGGATGCAACATGTCATAAATGAACATATGTATAAGAAAGAAATGCAATTATAGGCAAAAAAGCGATGCATTGTTTATTCAAAAAGTACTGCCATGAATGCAGAACGATACAAATAGTGCGATAAGCAAGGGATGGAACTATTTTTAGCGTGTCCCCTTCCAGGGGTAGGCTGCAGAATGGTGTATAAAACAGGTATAATGCTCGTAATGGAGACCACCTGGATGCTCGTTGTGGCCTTTCTTCTTCCCTGGTTGTTGTATCGTGAGTCCGGCGGATCTACTGCCGGACAGGGCCTCTGGTAAACGGAGTCCTGAGGGAAAAAAAGAAAAAAAGAAGGATGATGACCTATTTGGGAGCCCCTGGTGTGGTTGAGCCGCACTCTGGGCCTGCCGTGGTCGTGCCCCTCCCCCTTTGCCCATGGCATTTCCAGAGCGTAGTGATGTACGCAGAGTACTGGTTTTGCCATTTTGCAAGGGTTGGGGCTGCATTGCTACGCGTGCTCGGAACGTGCCAGGTGGTCTTGTTGTAGGTTACTCCGGGCGCGCTTGACGGTGTCCGGTCGCTTAGCAGCCGGACTCGAGAATTGCCTTAAGATGCTACTCTGAACTTCCGCCGCGAGAGCCGCTGTATGCTCCTCTGTACGGAGAGAGCGTTCGGTGTTTCCGTTGACCGTGATGACTCCTTGAGGGCCTGGCATCTTGAGCTTGAGGTATGCGTAGTGTGGCACCGCATTGAACTTTGCAAACGCGGTTCGTTCGAGCAGTGCATGATAGCTGCTGCGGAACGGGACTATGTCGAATATTAACTCCTCGCTTCGGAAGTTATCCGGAGATTCGAAGACCACTTCCAGTGTAACTGAGCCTGTACAATTGGCCTCTACACCTGGTATGACGCCTTTGAAGGTCGTCTTTGTGGGTTTAATCCTTGACGGGTCTATGCCCATCTTGCGCACTGTATCCTGATAAAGCAGGTTCAGGCTGCTGCCGACGTCCATCAGGACTCTAGTGAGGTGAAACCCGTCGACAATTGGGTCTAGAACCAATGCGGCGAATCCGCCATGGCGGATGCTGGTGGGGTGGTCCCTTCGATCAAACGTGATCGGGCAGGAGGACCATGGATTGAACTTCGGGGCGACTGGCTCCATCGCGTATACGTCCCTGAGTGCATGCTTCCGCTCCCTTTTGGGTATGTGGGTTGCGTATATCATGTTCACCGTCCACACTTGTGGGGGGAAACCCTTCTGTCCTCTATTGTTTGGTGGCCGGGTCTCTTCCTCGTCATCGCTATGCAGCCCCTTGTCATTGTTTTCGGCAATTAACTTGCCCGCCTGCTTGAATACCCAACAATCCCTGTTGGTGTGATTAGCTGGCTTTTCGGGAGTGCCGTGTATCTGGCACGAGCGGTCGAGTATTCAGTCCAAATTGGACGGACTCGGAGTAGTTCTTTTGAATGGCTTTTTCCGCTGACCGGGTTTGGAGCCTCTGAATCCGACGTTAACTGCCGTATCTTCAGTATTATCGCCGTTAATGCGGCGTTTGTGCTTGTTGCGACGCGACCTGCCATTGCGGTCCTTGGTATCCGGACTGCTAGAATATTTGTTGAGGTTGTTACTGCGGGCTAGCCAGCTGTTCTCTCCCGCGCAGAAGCGGGTCATGAGTGATGTGAGGGCTGCCATGGATTTCGGCTTTTCCTGTCCTAGGTGCCGGGCAAGCCACTCGTCGCGGATGTTATGCTTGAAGGCTGCGAGGGCCTCTTCATCCGGACAGTCGACGATTTGATTTTTCTTGGTTAAGAACCGTGTCCAGAATTGTCTGGCCGATTCGTCTGGATGCTGAATTATGTGGCTTAGGTCATCAGCGTCTGGTGGTCGCACATATGTGCCCTGGAAGTTATCAAGGAATGCGGCTTCCAGGTCCTCCCAACACCCAATTGATTCTGCTGGCAAGCTGTTAAGCCAATGCCGAGCTGGTCCTTTAAGCTTGAGTGGGAGGTATTTGATGGCGTGCAGATCATCACTACGGGCCATGTGGATATGAAGGAGATAGTCTTCGATCCACACCGCGGGGTCTGTTGTGCCATCGTAGGATTCAATGTTCACGGGTTTAAACCCTTCGGGGATTTGATGATCCATTACTTCATCTGTGAAGCATAGTGGGTGTGCGGCGCCTCTATATTGGGCTATATCATGATGTAGCTCAAGCGAGCTTTGTCTACTATGTTTGGCCCGGCCGGAGTTGCTCCTTTTTCTTGAGGCTACTTGCCGTGGCCATAAGCCTGCGTTTAAAACGCTCTTGTTCGACGGGATCCTCAGGCATGATGAATTCGTCGTCGTCGAGGCTTGCCTCGTCTCCGGAGGGAGGCATGTAATTATCGTCCTCTACCTCTTTGTCTGCCGCTCTCTCGTGAGGGCTGGCTTCTTCATCCTCCTGTGCTAAATCTTGTTGGAGGGGGTTGTCTTCAGCACTGTCCGGGGTGTTGTTGTCTCCGGTGCCGGAATCTCCATTCTTGCTGTGGCGGGATTTAGAGCGGCGCCGCTAACGCCGGCGCTTAGGCTGTTTCTTGGAGGGGTCTTCCTCTGCCGTTCCATCGCCATTCCCATCCTTTGGGATGTCCACCATGTATATGTCGTATGACGAGGTGGCTTTCTAGTGCCCCGTAGGCGCCGGCTCTTGGTCGTCTCCGGCATCGTCGTCCATGTCGTCGATGTCTTCGGAGTCGAAGTCTAGCATGTCGGTTAGATCGTCGATAGTGGCTACAAAGTGGGTGGTGGGTGGGCTTTGAATTTCTTCGTACGCATCCCAACCGTCCTGACCATGGTCCGGCCAGGGCTCTCCTGATAACGAGAGATACTTTAGCAAATTTAGGATGTCGCCAAAAGGCGAGTGCTGAAAGATGTCCACAGCGGTGAACTCCATGATCGGCGCCCAATCAGATTTGATTGGCAGGGGCGCGGGAGGTTCGGAGTCCAGCGAGGAATCCGACACCTTGGAGTCACGAGCTTTACAAAGGACAGGGTCGGTATTCGGCTCCATCGCCGTAGAGGTAGCAGCCCCCGAGGCGGTGTCTAGCCACCCATCCTCGATCAGCGCAGTCGGCTCCGAGTTGAGGGTCGGAGCGGACTCTCGTGCGGCCTCCAGGGCACTGTCCGGCAGCAGAGCTAAATCATGCCCATCGCAACAGTGCGGCACACTCGGCCGCGGCTCGAATCCGTCGAAGATCAAGTCTCCGCGGATGTTGGCCGTATAGTTCAAACTTCCAAATCTGACCTGATGGCCAGGGGCGTAGCTTTCGATCTGCTCTAGATGGCCAAGCAAATTGGCCTGTAGTGCAAAGCTGCCGGACACGAAGATCTATCCGGGGAGAAAAGTCTCACCCTGTACCGCGTTGTTGTTGATGATCGAAGGAGCCATCGGGCCTATGGGTGACGACACAGAGGAACTCTCAATGAAAGCACCAATGTCGGTGTCAAAACCGGCGGATCTCGGGTAGGGGGTCCCGAACTGTGCGTCTAGGCGGATGGTAACAGGAGACAAGGGACATGATGTTTTTACCCAGGTTCGGGCCCTCTCGATGGAGGTAAAACCCTACTCCTGCTTGATTGATATTGATGATATGGGTAGTACAAGAGTAGATCTACCACGAGATCAAGGAGGCTAAACCCTAGAAGCTGGCCTATGGTATGATTGTTGTTCGTCCTATGGACTAATACCCTCCGGTTTATATAGGCACCGGAGAGGGCTAGGGTTACACAGAGTCGGTTACAATGGTAGGAGATCTACATATCCGTATTGCCAAGCTTGCCTTCCACGCCAAGGAAAGTCCCATCCGGACACGGGACGAAGTCTTCAATCTTGTATCTTCATAGTCTTGGAGTCCGGCCAATGATGATAGTTCGGCTATCCGGACACCCCCTAGTCCATGACTCCCTCAGTACTCATGGACGGAGGTAGCAGCATCAATATCCTCTATTATGAGACCTTTCGACGCATGGGGTTGACTGATAAGAATTTGAGGACATCCAACACTGTTTTCCATGGAGTAGTTCCTGGTAAGTTGGCTTACCTAGTTGGCAAGATTGAACTGGAAGTGGCCTTTGGATATGAATATGATTCCAGGGCTGAGAAATTGACGTTTGAAGTGGTCAAAATCAGGAGCCCATATCATGCTCTGTTTGGGCGCCGGCTTATGCTAAGTTCACGGCACAGCCGTGTTATATTTATTTGCAGCTCAAGATGTCGGGTCACAAGGGCACCATCACTATGCATGGGAGTTGAAAGGTAGCCTTGGAGTGTGAAGAAGGCGACGCGGCTTATGCTGAGTCTGCCTGTGCAGCAGAAGAGCTCAAATTTTATCAAGACAATGTTGACCCGACAGATATGACCTCCCTAAAGAAGCCAACTACAAGCATGACTCGGCGTTGAAGTTTAAATCGGCCACTCCCAAATAGGAAAGCACGCTCATCAAGTTCATTCGTGAGAATCGGGACGTCTTTGCATGGAAACCTTCTGACATGCCAGGTGTACCGAGGGAACTCGCTGAGCACACTCTCAATATTGATCCGAAGTATAAGCCGGTCACGCAGTTTCTTCGATGATTTAATGAAGAGAGATGGAAAGCTATTGGAGAGGAAGTTGCCCGGCTCTTAGCGTCCGGGTTCATTGTGGAAGTTTTTCACCCGGAGTGGTTGGCTAACCCGGTGCTTGTACTCAAGAAGAACAACACCTGGCGGATGCGTGTGGATTACACGGACTTAAATAAGGCTTGTCCGGCTGATCCCTTTGCTCTCCCCGTATTGATCAAACCATTGATGCTACGGCGGGTTGTGAGCGTTTAAGTTTTTTGGATGCTTACTCTGGTTATCATCAGATCAAAATGGCAGTTAAGGACCAGGAGAAGACGGCTTCCATCACTCCGTTTGGAGCCTTCTGTTATGTATCTATGCCATCTGGGCTCAAGAGTGCTCAGGCGACTTATCAGCGATGTGTGCAGAACTGTTTACACGATCAAATCGGGCGTAATGTTCATGCTTACGTGGATGACATCATGGTGAAGTCCAGAGAGAAGGAAACCTTGATATCTGACTTGAAAGAGACCTTTGATAATCTCCGGGTTTATAAGATGATGCTTAACCCAGCCAAGTGTGTGTTTGGTGTACCTGAAGGCAAGCTCTTGGGGTTTCTGGTCTCAAACAGAGGCATTGAAGCTAATCCGGAGAAGATCAAGGCGATTACCTCTCTGGCTAAACCGGTGTGCATCAATGATGTTCAGCGACTGGCAAGTCGTGTTGCTGCTTTAAGCCGTTTCATAAGCCGGTTGGGTGAGAAGGCCCTACCACTGCATCAGATGATGAAGAAAACAGACACCTTTGTCTGGAGTGATGCTGCTGATGCTGCCTTTGAAGATTTAAAGAGACAGTTGTCAGAGCCACCGGTCCTTGCGGCTTCCATTGATAAGGAGCCATTGCTGTTATATGTGGCTACTAACTCATGAGCCATCAGTGTTGCCATTGTGGTAGAGCGTAAGGAAGCTGGCAAGGAGCACCCGGTTCAATGGCCGGTTTACTACATCAGTGAGGTGCTCATTGAGTCTAAACAAAGGTATCCACAATGGCAGAAACTTGTTTACGGAGTGTTTATGGCAAACCGGAAGTTGAAGCAGTACTTCCAAAGTCATCCTATAACTGTGGTAAGTTCTGCCCCCTTGGGAGACATCATCCAGAATAGGGAAGCTACAGGACGAGTCACCAAGTGGGCTATTGAGCTTGGGCCTCATGGTTTGAAATATATGCCACGTACTGCTATCAAATCTCAAGCTTTGGTAGATTTTATCAATGATTGGACAGAGTTGCAGGCACCTGGGAGAAGCCAGATAACACATATTGGACTATTCACTTTGATGGGTCCAGGCAGTTAGAAGCCTCGGGGGCTGGAGTTGTTTTAACTTCCCCTCGAGGTGAAAATTTTTGTTATGTGCTCCGGCTTATGTTTCCTTGTACTAACAACGCAGCTGAGTACGAGGCCTTACTCCATGGTCTCCGGATGGCCAAAGAGATGAACTTGAGCCGGGTAAGGTGCTTGGGCGATTCAGATCTCGTGGCCCAACTGGTGTCAGGCAAGTGGGACTCCAAGGATCCCCTTATGGCGGCTTATCGTCGTGAAGTAGATGCTGTGGCTGGGCATTTCAAATGTTATCAAGTGGAGCACATTGATCGAAGGAAGAATGAGGCGGCTGATGCTTTAAGCCGGTTGGGATCTCAACGTAAGCCGGTGCCGCCTAACACCTTCCTTGATGTGTTGCATAAGTGATGCGAAGCATCCTTCCATCATCCCCATGGACGCATCTACATCGCCTTCAACACCAAGTGGACCCATGACTCGAGCCCGCTCTAAGGCTATCGAAGATAAGGTGAACTCGCTCCTCTCTGAAATCCCTCTTTCTAATCAAGAGACATGGCTGCTACCTCAGACGGAAACTCTGTGTGTGATCAGGTACAACGCTGAAGGAGAAGCGACAGGCGTCAACTCCCTGCCCAACCCGGAACCTGCCCGGAACTTCCGGCCTCCTTCGACATCGACCACCCCAGGCGTGCCAACTTTCTGCTTAGCCCGGAACCTGCCCGGAACCTGGCCCGGAACCTCTGGCCCGACCGGGAACTTCCGGCCCCCGGAAGCCAGCTCTGCCGCCACTGTGCCAACTTTCGGCTTAGGCCGGACCCCGCCCGGAACCTCCGGCGCCCGGAACTTCCGGCCCTGCCTGCGCGCAGCCACTTGGGCCGAGGCCCGTGTACCCTTTCGCCCCTTAGACTATATATACTCATTCATCCCGTACGTTTTAGGGTTAGCACTGGATTAGCTCATATTTGTGAGAGAGCCTTTGCTCATCCACTTGGATACTTCTCCTCGGAGTTCAGGACCTCTTCGGAGAAGATCCCCCAAGCGGATTCAAGACCCCTTTCTAGGGAAGACCATCAAGACCTCCGTTAGGAGATGAACTATCCTTTGTATCCTTACCTTTGTTGATTGTGGATCATATGTACCTCTTTGTGTTCGATGATCTAGCACTCGTGTGATTGATTCTCTGTCGGTTTCGCGATTCTCTCTCGTTCTCCCTGTGATTTCTCCTTTGTGCTTCCGCGTGTTCTTCGTGATTCTCCCGTGGGATCCCTCCAAACGTGAAAGATCAACCACCTAGGGTTTTGCCCTACATCATATGGTATCATGAGCCACATTGATCACGTTTTTGGAGCCCCTACCCCTCTTTTTCTAGCTTGATTTTGTTGTTTTCGTCCTAATTCCGAAAATTCCCCATCAAAAATAGCCCTAAAATTTTTTGTGATCTGTTGGTGAGTTGAGATTTTGTTGGATTTGATCCATGGATTTGCTTTGTTTTGAGTGGATCTAGCTTCCCTGCCCTTCCTTCCTTCTAATTTCTTCTTTCTCCCCTCGGATTTGGGTTTTTCCCCAAGTTTTTCCGCCCAAATCCGCGATCTCGAAGTCCCTGTTCTTGGCAGATTCCCGACCCCCGGAACTTCCGGCCTTGCCCGGACCTTCCGGCCCCCGGACCTTCCGGTCATCCCGGACCTTCCGGCCCCCGGAACTTCCGGCCTCCCCGGAACTTCCGGCCTAGGCAGAAAGGTTGCACTTCTTCGACACTTTCGCTACTTCGGAAACTTCGATCACGGTGCAGCGGCATCTTCGCCAACATACTGAAGACCGTGCATTGAGTCCCCATCGACTTTCGCATTCGTTTCAACCCTCAACCGAAGCAAGGACGGTAACATCGACGACATCTTTGTCATACCTTGCAATTGCATTGATAACCCACATTGCCTCATTTCGCGTAGCTTACCCATCGAGACTAGCCATTGAGTATTGCAGGCAACGTGACTTGTGCACATTAGGGATCATACTCCATAAGCATACATACCATACCATAGTGGTGCATATCTTGGGATCCATTTGTGTGTCACAAAGTTGTCATAGCAACACAATTGCTATCTTGGTTCGTAAAGTTTTGCATAAGAAAAGAGCTCAAAGAGTGAAAGAGCCACCCAAGCTTTTAAGCAAAAGAGGAAAGATAAGCAAAGAGCTTATGAACAAGAACCATAGCATCATACTACATTAAGATTGTCATATTGGATCATCTTGGATCATTGCACCGAAATACCATACATATAGCATACTTGGGATAGAGATAGTTGCATTTTGCCTAGTAGGTTGTGCACAAGTTTGCGTATCCGCCTATTGTGCAATCGTGCTAGCGCCTCTCTAGTATTGTGCAACAAGTGCATTTTTGTGGTTTCCACAATTTGGCTCACTTTTGGATTGCACAATCCCACTTATCTATTTGCGTGTGTGTTTCCGTGTACCCATACTTGCTTGGTTTACTTGTTGCATTTGCAAATTTGTGAACCTTTTCCAACATTATTGAAGCTCACTTAATATTGCATCAAATTTTGTGCCACCATCCTAACCAAGCTCCACCAAAAGCTTTTACTTGTGTAGGTGTGAGAACCGACAAGAATTGGTACCAACAGTGCTATTTCATTGTCCACATTTGAGTGAATTTGATTCATCTTCAACATCGGTCAAGGTACATTTGGTACACGTTCTCTTCCTTCTATCACTTACATTTTGCTTGGTATGATGGATAGTCCAAGTTCTTCTACCAATCCACCTCTCATCGAGAACGGCGACGACATGTCCTCATTCGTCACAAAGAGCCACCTCTTTGGTGCTCAAAGGGCGTTACACCAAGAGCAACAAGCTATGAGCGACCGCATCGACAACCTCGCCACCGACTTGCGACTATCCGAGCAACGCACAAGAGACTACTTTGACGACAAGTTCGACTCTCACAAGCAAGAAAATGATGCAAGAATGGACGAGATCCGCGCCTTGATGAGGAACCGACATCATTCCACTTCTTCCTCCTCAAGACAGAGCCGCTCGAGTCGACACTCCGATGACACCTTCTCCGGCTCAAGTACACCGTCTTCGATGAGCCGCGCATCAAGACCGTCATGCACCTCGGAACCCACTACAAGACAAGCATTCACAAGAGAAAGTCGATGAGCAAGTCCCTCGTCCTCAATCAAACCAAGTGGCTTTTGCTCAAGCTCAAGAACGGCAACGACTACGGCGCCAAGAAGAAGAACGAGCGCATCTACACCAAGAAGAACAAGACACCGAGGCTCAACGTCTTCAACAACAACAACGAGAAGCGCAAGCTCTTGAGGTGCAACGTGCCCTTCAAGAATCAAGTCGAGCCATCGCCAACCGCAATCCTGAACGGCGCAATCAAGAGGAAGCTCTTCGAGAAGAAATCCAAGAGAGGAACTACCAACCGCGTGTGCAACGTCAAGCTCCACAAGCCCCTCCACAAGCTCGTCAAGCTCCTCTTCAACCTCAAGTTCAACAAGAGCAAGTTGATCATGGACTTCCTACGCGCCAAGAGCAACATGAGGATGACTATCCTCCATGTCAAGGACGTCATCATCACCATCGCCAACAACACAATGAAGAGCAACGCTATGGCAAGCTCAAGTTCACAATGCCCAAGTTCAATGGAAGCAATGATCCGGAAGAGTACCTCTCATGGGCATTGAAGGTCGACAAAATCTTTCGTTTGCACAATTATGAGGAAGAGAAGAAGATCGCTATGGCATCACTTGAGTTCCAAGACTATGTGCTCATATGGTGGGAACAAGTCCTTGAACGCCGCGAAGCAAGAGGTGAACCTCCAATCACCACTTGGGCTCAAATGAAGGATGTCATGCGGGCACGCTTTGTACCAACCTACTACAACCGCGATCTCTTCAAGAAGCTACAACTCCTCAAGCAAGGCACAAAGAGTGTTTAAGAATACTACAAGGAAATGGAGATAGCCATGATTCGAGCCAATGTCAAGGAAGATGATGAGCAAACAATGGCACGATTCTTGAATGGACTCAGTCATCCCATCAAGAAGATCGCCGACTTCCAACCATATTCCAACCTCATTGAGCTTGTACATCAAGCAACCAAGGCGGAACGTCAAGTGCAAGATGACTTCAAGTACGCCAAGTACTCATCCAAGACCTACGGTTTCTCCAACATCCAAGCTTCAATGACTCCTTCAACATCTACATCAACCAAACCTTATCAAAGCAACGACGACAAGTCAAGTTACAAGAAAACTTCGGCAAGTTCAACTCGCCTTCCTCCTACGACAAGCAACTTCAAGCCGCGTGCTTCATCATCTACTCCAACCGATGAGACCATCAAGACAAGTTCATTCAAGTGTTTCACTTGTGGCGGCCGAGGCCACAAAGCCTTCCAATGCACCAACAAGCGCACCATGATCCTCAACGACGATGGCACCTACGACTCAATGAGTGAAGATGAAATGGAAGCTATTGAGCAAGTGGCCATGCACCGGCGCGTGAATGAGGATGAAGATGATCAAGTCTTTTGTGATGAGGATTCGAGCCCCGCTCTCGTTGTCTCCAAAGTCTTGACACTTCAACATCAACAAGAAGAAGACCAAAGATGCCACATCTTCCACACAAAGGCCGGCATCAATGGAAGGTCCGTCAAGGTCATCATCGATGGAGGTAGTTGCCACAACTTGGCAAGTGAAGAACTATGCTCCAAACTTCAATTGGTCAAGAAGAAGCACCCACACCCCTACAAGGTTCAATAGCTAAGTGACTCCGGCACTATACGAGTCGAGCATATGGTCCAAGTCTCTTTCAAAATAGGTGCTTATGAAGACACTTTGGAGTGTGATGTGGTCCCAATGACCATTTGCCACCTCCTTCTTGGTTGACCATGGCAATTCGACCGTGGTGTCTTCCACAACGGGCGTACCAATCACTATAGCTTCAAGATGAAAGGAAAGGAGTATGTGCTATGACCTATGTCTCCTAGTCAAGTGATAGCCGACAAGCAAGCCACCCACTATGGAGAGAAGAGTGAGAAAGTGACCCACCCAAAAGTGAGTGAGAGCCACAAGCCAAATATGAGCACCTCTTCGCCTAGAGAGAAAAACCTCATCCTATTTGCCACCAAAAGTGAGATAAGAGAAGTGTGTGAGAACCCATCGAGTGTGATGCACTTCATCCTCGTGTGCAAAGATGGAGAGCCAACAACTAACACATCTCACGAGTTACCTTTAGTGTTTCAGTCTCTTTTGCAGGAATTCAAAGATGTCTTCCCCGATGAGCTACCTCCGGGTCTACCTCCACTACGAGGCATTGAGCATCGAATCGACCTCATCCCCGGAGCCCCCTTCCAAACAAAGCCCCATACCGTGTCAATCCCGAAGAAACCAAGGAGATTCAACGACAAGTACAACAACTCATCGACAACGGTCAGGTACGTGAAAGCCTAAGCCCATGTGCCGTTCCCGTTATACTTGTACCTAAACCCGATGGCAGTTTTCGCTTGTGTTCCGATTGTAGACCCATAAACGCCATCACCGTACGTTATAGGCACCCCATTCCTCATTTAGATGATATGCTTGATGAACTTAGTGGATCCAACTTTTTCTCCAAAATTGACCTTAAAAGTGGCTATTATCAAATTCGCATTCAAGAAGGTGATGAATGGAAAACCGCTTTCAAAACCAAATTTGGCTTATATCAGTGGTTAGTGATGCCTATGGGTTTGTCAGAAGCACCCGGAACTTTCGTGCGTCTTATGCATCATGTGCTTAGACCTTACATTGGAGTCTTCGTTGTGGTTTACTTTGATGATATCCTTGTGTTTAGCAAAACCATGAAAGAGCATATTAATCATGTTAAATCTGTGTTGCAAACTCTTCGCAAGGAACGTCTTTATGCAAACTTGAAAAAATGCACTTTTGGCGTTGACAACGTGATTTTCTTGGGTTTTGTTGTCTCTTCCAAGGGTGTCCATGTTGATGAAACTAAGATTCAAGCGATTAAAACTTGGCCCCAACCCACCAATTTGCAACAAGTGAGAAGTTTTCTTGGTCTTGCAGGATTTTATCGCCGCTTTGTGAAAAACTTTAGCACAATTGCCGCTCCTTTACATGCTTTGAGTAAGAAGAATGCTCCTTTTGTTTGGGGATCTTTGCAATCCATCGCTTTTGATGAGCTCAAGTCTTTACTTACTCATGCTCCGATTCTTGCTTTACCTAACTTTGACAAAACTTTTGAGGTTCATTGTGATGCAAGTGGTACCGGAATTGGCGGAGTTTTGATGCAAGAAAAACGAGCCATTGCTTATTTTAGTGAAAAACTCTCCGGTGCTCAACTTAACTATCCCACATATGACAAAGAATTGTATGCTTTAGTACGTGTGCTACATGTTTGGGAACATTATCTTAGACCTCATGAGTTTGTCATCCATACCGATCATGAAACGCTTAAGTACCTAAAAGATCAAACTAAGTTGAACAAGCGTCATGCAAAATGGAGTGAATTTATTGAGTCTTTCCCCTATGTGATCAAGTACATTAAGGGTAAGGAAAATATAGTTGCGGATGCACTTTCACGCATATGCACACTTGTGACTAAACTTGAGTTGAATGTTATTGGGTTTGAGCATATAAAAGACTTGTATGAGCATGATCCTTCTTTTGCTACTCCTTACACTAAGTGTTTGACACACACGTCTTGGGAACGATACTACATAAAGGATGATTATCTTATGAGAGCTAACAAACTTTGCATTCCCGAGTCTTCTCTTCGTTTGCTCCTTTTGCAAGAGGCTCATGGAGGCGGACTTATGGGACACTTTGGATGCGACAAGACTTTCGCCACGCTCTCCAAGAACTACTTTTGGCCCAAGATGTTTCGTGATGTCTCACGCTTCACCAACCGTTGCTCCACATGTCACAAAGCTAAGTCTAAAGCTCAATCCCATGGTCTTTACATGCCCCTTCCCATCCCTTACCAACCTTGGGAAGACATTAGCATGGATTTTGTACTTGGTTTTCCTAGAACTCAAAATGGCAAGGATTCCGTCTTTGTTGTTGTGGACAGATTTTCTAAGATGGCACATTTCATTCCTTGCAACAAGATAGACGATGCTTCACATATTGCAAATCTCTTTTCTAGGGAAATCTTGCAACTTCATGGATAGCCAAAGACGATCGTCTCCGACCGTGACGTCAAGTTCCTGAGTTACTTTTGGAAGACGCTATGCGCCAAGCTCAGAATCAAGCTCTTCTTCTCATCCGCATACCATCCTCAACCGACGGCCAAACGGAGGTGACGAACCGGACACTATCCACTCTACTTCACGTGTTGATCAAGAGGAACATCAAGGAGTGGGAGGCGTGTTTACCCATCGCCGAGTACGCCTACAACCGTGCAAGACATTCGACTACCGGCAAGTCCCCCTTCGAGGTCGTCTACGGCTTCAACCCGTTGTCACCATTGGACATTCTACCTCTTCCTCTACAAGAGCGCACCAACATGGATGCGAGTGCACGGGAAAGCTACATCCAGAAGATGCATGAGGATACAAGACTCACCATCGAGCGCCAAGTACAACAACTAGCGACCAAGCTCAACATCAGCAAGCATCCCATGGTATTCAACATTGGTGATCTCGTGTGGCTACAGCTTCGCAAGGACCGCTTCCCCAACGAACGCAAGTCCAAGCTTCTCCCTCGAGCCGACGGACCCTTCAAGGTGCTAGCACGCTACAACGACAACGCCTACAAGATCGAACTCCCACGAGACAAGTACACCGTGAGCGACATCTTCAACGTCAAAGACCTCTCGCCTTTCCATGGTGATGAAGTTTTTGATCCGAGGTCGGATCTTTCCCAAGGAAGGGGAGATGATGCATAGCATCCTTCCATCATCCCCATGGACGCATCTACATCACCTTCAACACCAAGTGGACCCATGACTCGAGCCCGCTCTAAGGCTATCGAAGATAAGGTGAACTCGCTCCTCTCCGAAATCCCTCTTTCTACTCAAGAGACATGGTTGCTACCTCAGACGGAAACTCTGTGTGTGATCAGGTACAACGCTGAAGGAGAAGCGACAGGCATCAACTCCCTGCCCAGCCCGGAACCTGCCCGGAACTTCCGGCCTCCGGAACTTCCGGCCTGCCCAAAACTTTCGGCCTCCTTCGACATCGACCACCCCAGGCGTGCCAACTTTCTACTTAGCCCGGAACCTGCACGGAACCTGGCCCGGAACTTCCGGCCCCCGGAACCTCCGGCCCGGCCCGGAACTTCCGGCCCCCGGAAGCCAGCTCTGCTGCCATTGTGCCAACTTTCGGCTTAGGCCGGACCCCGCTCGGAACCTCCGGCGCCCGGAACTTCCGGCCTGGCCCGGAGCTTCCGGCCCTGCCTGCGCGCAGCCACTTGGGCAGAGGCCCGTGTACCCTTTCGCCCCTTAGACTATATATACTCATTCATCCCATACATTTTAGGGTTAGCACTGGATTAGCTCATATTTGTGAGAGAGCCTTTGCTCATCCACTTGGATACTTCTCCTCGGAGTTCAGGACCTCTTCGGAGAAGATCCCCCAAGCGGATTCAAGACCCCTTTCTAGGGAAGACCATCAAGACCTCCGTTAGGAGATGAACTGTCCTTTGTATCCTTACCTTTGTTGATTGTGGATCATATGTATCTCTTTGTGTTCAATGATCTAGCACTCGTGTGATTGATTCTCTGTCGGTTTCACGATTCTCTCTCATTCTCCCCGTGATTTCTCCTTTGTGCTTCCGCGTGTTCTTCGTGATTCTCCCGTGGGATCCCTCCAAACGTGAAAGATCAACCACCTAGGGTTTTGCACTACATCAATAACCCTTCTATCAAAATACCTACAGAGGAAGAACTAGCAGTGCCAGACCCGGAGGCACAGCTGGTGGCAGCTCTTCACGTCATCTCGGACGGGACAATGCCGTATTTGGCCTATATGACCCGGGGAGAGTTGCCTGAGGATGAGACCTTGGCAAGACAAATCGTCAGGCGGTCCAAATCCATGACAATTGCTCATGGCGAGTTACATCACCGAAGTGTCACTGGGGCGTTTCAACGCTGTGTGTCGCATGCGAAGGGACAGGAGATACTTCGTGAGATCCATGAAGGAGATTGCGGCCATCATGCCGGGTCAAAATCTCTTGTGGCCAAGGCTTTTTGTCATGGTTTCTATTGGCTGACGGCTCATGCTGATGCGGAGGATCTAGTCAGCAAATGTGACGGATGTCAAAAATTCTCACGACGAGCTCACGTGCCGGCTCAAGAGTTGAGGATGATTCCAATCACTTGGCCATTTGCAGTCTGGGGGCTTGACATGGTTGGACCTTTCAAAAGGTCTAAGGATAAAAAGACATACCTCCTGGTGGCAGTGGATAAGTTTACAAAGTGGATTGAGGCAGAGCCGGTCAGTAAGTGTGATGCAGCCACAGCGGTTCAGTTCATGAAAAAGGTGATCTTTCATTTTGGTTTTCCACACAACATTATAACTGATAATGGCACTAATCTTTCCAAGGGTGCCATGGAAGAGTTCTGTCAACGAGAACATATCTGGCTTGATGTTTTGGATGTTGCTCATCCTCAATCCAATGGTCAGGCAGAAAGAGCTAATCAAGAGATCCTGAATGGTATCAAACCCCGGCTCTTTGTCCCCTTGCAGCGGACTCCGGGTTGTTGGGTGGAGGAGTTACCTTCGGTACTATGGAGCATCAACACTATGCCTAACAGATCTACAGGTTACACACCTTTCTTGATGGTGTATGGTGCAGAGGCAGTCCTGCCAAGTGACATCCGACATGATTCGCCCCGTGTGGCGGCTTACGTTGAAGCTGACAACGAAAAAGCTCGTCAGGATGCACTTGACTTGTTGGATGAGGAGCGAGGCTTGGCAATAGCCCGCTCAGCGATTTATCAACAAGACCTGCGCCGCTATCACAGCCGCCGGGTTAGGAGCAGAACCTTTCAGGAAGGCGACTTAGTGCTCCGGCTCATCCAGGATCAGCCTGACATGCACAAGCTATCCCCACCTTGGGAAGGACCCTTTGTGGTCAGCAAGAATCTGCACAACAGGTCATATTACCTCGTCGATGTTCGAGAACATAAAGATTCACGTAAGTCAGAGGAGGAGACCCGCCGGCCGTTGAATATTGCTCATCTTCGGCCTTACTATACGTGAGCCACCAGCTCTCAAGATGTACATATTTTGACAATGTATATATTATATAAAGCAATAAAGCAGGACCTCTGTCCTTTTTTATCCTCAAAATTGTATATGTCTTCTTTATCAGGTGGTGAAAATAACCAACAAGGAACGGATCATATTAGAATTCGGCTTTCCGTTTGGTCCGGCTTATGATCATATCTGAATCTAGCCATTATCACTTGGGGGCTTCCTGTTCAAACATAGGTCATATTCGAACCAAAGAGAACACAACTGTCGATACCCACTTGATAGGCATACTGCCAAACCCACTTGGGGGCTTCTTGATCATATTTGAATCATAGCTTAACCCCTTTGGGTCTGATGTGGATCGTATTCGAATCAGCGTCATTAAACAACTCTTATGGTCACTTGGGGGCTTCCTGTTCAAACATAGGTCGTATTCGAATATAAGAGAACACAACTGTCGATACCCACTTGATCGGCATCGCCAAAGCCACTGGGGGCTATATGATCGTATCCGAATCTTAGCTTAACCCCTTTGGAGCGGTTTACTGATCGTATTCGAATCAGAAGCCTTTGAATATTGTTTATTATCCATTATATTTCATAAGTATAATTACTTGACTATCTTGAGACCTTTTTGAAAGTTATGAGATGCTTTTTTGTTCTTCCGGCTTAATATTGATCACCCCAGGTTGTTAAGTGCCAGGTGAACATTACATGTTCCGACTTTCAGGAGTTTAATTTAACCACATGGTGAAGGTCATATAAGCAGTTGAGATTACCAAAGGGATCGCAGGTATCCTATTGTGGTTATGTTTAACAAATATGGTTATAAACTAGCATATATATGATGTTTTGGGTTTGCCCTCTGGGTTATCAATATCTTATGTGACCCCCGAGGCGATAAATTGCCAAGGGAATTTTTGATTGTTTTATATGTAGGATAAGGCAAGCGAAATTTAACATCAAGGAAATAAACGATCAACATAGGCTGGAAGTATATCACGATGGCGGCTTACGAAAGTGTTAAGCACCATAAACATGCGCGACGGCATGACAAACATTAAGAGGTTTTTTCTACCCTATTACAAGACTCCCCGAGTGTGAATAAATGGAGCATTGTTTTTTGCAAAGTCATAAAACGCCCGGCGGTTTACTCCTTCGGCGGGCTTGAAGATTCCGGGTTATCCTTCTCCGCCTCTCCGTCGGTTGCTTTGTCCTGGAAGGTTGTCGAGGCCCAGTCAATGCCACTCAAGGCTTCAAACTCAGCTTCATCATCTATTAAACCGGCTGGGTCCACTTCAGGGGCAAAAGTATGCTTACGAGTTGGAGGGATCAGGCTGACTTGATCATATGGAGTGTTTGGAATTCTCTAGTTCTCACTGTCATAGCCCGGCAAATACTTGGTAAGGTCAGTGTCATTCCCAAATAGGGTAGCCACGGGACATATGTCTTTGACGCAGGCGGTGAAATCTTGATCATCAAATACGGTACCATCCTCTTTCAGACTCGGGTATCCAAGAGCGAGGTCGGCCGGGTCTAGTTCTGGAATCCATGCCTTTGCCCGGCTCAACGCGGCTACGGCCCCGGCTCTTGAAGACGCCCGCCTTAAATCCTGGATCCACTAAGGTAGCACAGCGAGACACTTCAGCACGTCTTGCAGAAGGTTGGGAGTGGTATTTGATAAAGCTACAACGGCCAAAGCACGTTGTGACCCGGTGTACAGTTGCTCCACTAGAGTATAAACCGCCTTTAATTTGATCAACATGTTCTGCTTGAGGTTTGTGCTCCTGGGGCCTGTGTTCGCAAACATAAAGTGAGCCGGGGATAACGATTACAATAGTCATCAAAGGAAGGATTACAATGTTTGAGGTTATGTACAGTAACTTACCGAAGATGGCTGAGACCATTTGAGATATCTGGCGCTTTAAGTCGGACAGCTCGGTTGTTGCTTCTGCAAGTGATGCCTCTGCCGTTTCGGCCCGGGTCACCAATGAAGCCTTCTCATCGGCCCAGATTTTCTTCTCTGCCTCAAAATCCTTCTTCAATTTCTCTTGTTCAGAGACGCTGAATTCAAACTTGGAGTTGGCCTTTTGAATTTCAAGCTCTTGAGCTGTCAGACGGCTCTTCAGATCATTAATTTCCGATTCAAATTTACTTATGCTGGCCTGCATGGATGCCAGATTATAGTCAGAATCATGGTAAGGTAACATTAAGTCCCAAGCACTTTGCAAGCAAAGATACTTGGCACTTGGGGGCTAATGTATGCTGAAGAATTTTAATTAACAAGGCCGTTTTATGTTAAGACATATGGTAAGATGACATTAAGTCCCAAGCACTTTGCAAGCAAAGGTACTTGGCACTTGGGGGCTAATGTATAAGCACAAGTTCAAAGATGTCATGTTACAACCGAATTAAATATCTTCTTTTTTGAACCGGACAACGCAGGGTTAAGCAGTTTTTTAAGTCTACAACATATTTACTCATAAGCAATAGACTTGGGGGCTGGTACAGTAAGTAAGATTCAGGAAAATAGCATAAGTTATACCTCAGATTTATGATGTATTTGTTTCACCATGTCAATTTCCAGGTCACGACTGTTATGCACTTGATTCAGATAGCCCGAGACTATGTCTCCAATGCTTAAGTGAGTATAATCAGTAATATCCACATTTCGGCGTTCGGTAAGTTCCTCCTTAGCAGAGCATTTGGCAAGGACAGTGGGCTGCCCTGGCTCAACAAACTGAGACCTCAGAATCTCAACTTCCGGGTCATTGGTCTTGACCGGGCTAGGAGCTTCCGGGTTATCAGAACTGTTGAGAGTATCTTCGGCGGGCGGGTCAGAGGTTGGCATCGAAATGTCAGAGGCTGGTTCAGGCGGCGGTTGATGGGTGGAACTGTCAGGAGCAGCTATGCCAAGCTCCGGATCAGCCACGACCGGGTCTTGGGACGGCTTATTCTTCTTTGCCCTCTTACTGGGCTTCACTTGCATACTGCCAACAAAGGTAGAAGGATGAATACAAAAGCATGAGTAAGGTAAAGCCTAAGGTAAATAAAGTTACATTACCTGGGGGCAGTCTTGAAAGCCGGCATGTTAGACTGCATAGACTTGCCGGAGGAAGGAGAAGTATCCTGATAATTGGAGTCAGATGAATTGAGAGGTTGACGAATTAAACCCGCCAAAGGTAAAACAGAACGTAAATCGGAGATAACCTCAGTCCGAAGCTTCCTGGTTACATCAGGTAAGCCGGAGGAGAGTTCAATGTCCTTGCTGGTCCAGGTCTGCCTCCGGCTTTCTAGTTGCTGTTGCTTCAAAAGAAATTGAGGATCTTGGTAAGCCAAAGGATGTGAAAATCTTACTTTCCGGGTTACTCTTCGAATTTTCTGACGCGGCAGAGGCTCGGAGTCGGAGGAAATTATAGTTACCTCTTCCTCGGCAGCTCGGCTGTTCCCTGTGTCTTCCTGGAAAGATTTAAAGTCAGTAAGGTAATAATAAAGAGTCAAGGGAGTTAGAAATTACCTCTTCTTCATCATCAGAGGAGTCATCCAATTTGAATAAGTCTGAAGCACTTGGCTTCTTCTTCCTTGAAGGTCCTATTTTGTGGCTTTCCTCTCAGTTCTCTTGGCCGCTCTGGCTTGTTTGGTGGCCTCATGGTCATACTTAACCTTCCAGAAGTTGTCATCGGCCTGTGGAGAAGATAAAAGGGTTATGAGTAAAAGTAAGGTGTAAAGCACTGAAAGAGTATTCATGAAGGATTAATGACTTACTGCGGGGGCCGGGTTCTTCTTGCAGAAAGGAAGTAAGCCAAAGGCGTTACTAGTCACGGTGCCCTCTTTTAGCAAAGTTTGGGTTGTAGCCTCCACTACATCATCTGGCAAGTCATCGGAACTATGACGCAGTGGATCATCCTTTTCGCCTGAGTAAGTGCACATTAAGGCGGGTCGGCGGCCTAACGGCAGCACTCGCCAAGCGACCCAGACTCAGACCAAGTCAATACCATTCAAGCCGTTGCCTAAAAGGGCTTTGATCTTCTTGATGGTAGGAGCAAGTGGTAGGCGTTCAACAACGGTTAACTTATCCGACAGCGGGTCATTTGACTCAAGATGCAGAGCGTGGAAGCCGGGCAGAGGGTTCTCACCAGCCGGAGAAGTATCCTGGCAGTAGAACCGTGTTTGATTCCAATCCTTTGGATGACTTGGTAGTTCAGCGTAAGGAAAAAGGCAGTCTCTCCGCCGCTGAATCGAGATGCCGCCAAGTTCTAGACTAGGCCCGTTGGCACGTTCATTCTGCCGGTTTAAGTAGAATAGTTCTCTGAACAGAAGCAGATTGGGCTCTTCTCCCAGGTACACCTCGCAGATTGGGCTCTTCTCCCAGGTACACCTCGCAGAAGACTTGGAAGTTGCAAATATTTGACACGGAATTGGGCCCGATGTCTTGAGGTCTAAGGTCAAAGAAATTCAAAACATCCCTGAAGAATTTTGAACCGGGTGGAGCAAATCCCCGACTCATATGATCTGTAAAGATTACCACCTCCCCTTCTTTGGGTTGAGGTCTCTCCTTGGATGGGTCAGGGGCACGATAAGACATGACCTCCTTCTTAGGCAAATGACCAGACTTCACAAATTCAGACAGTTTACTTCTTGTGACTGTGGATGGGACTCAGTTACAGGTCACAGGAGCCTTGGCCGCCTTAGGTGCCATGACGAAAATTGAAGCCTATGACAAAATGAGAAGTTCCGGTTCAAATTTAACCCGGAGGGAAATATTTAGATCTATTCAAGATGGCGGCTTAAGAAGGGGCCTAATGATATATGGGTAACTATGCAACAGTATTTAAGCCGCTACATGTATCAAAGAGCAGTTAAAATTTCTTAAGTCATGTGAAGCAAGCAAGGTTCACAGATCAGTGTCATTTATTTAAGCCGGCCACCTGGACAGTCGTGTTTAGACATATTTGACAGAGGCAGTTTTTTATTTCCGGGTGAAACAAACAGGTTTCACAAGTTGCCGCTGTTATTTTGGATCAAATAGCTGTTCTGAAAAGAAAATTTTCTAGACCTAGGACTGGCACAGATGAAGTTCAAGGGCTCGAATGGGGCCTCTGTGTGACAGAAAGGGATCTATTTGCGTTCGAAATAGATGCGGAATATCTACCGCTTCGGTTTTATACCATCTTCAAGATCAAGAAACAACGGTGGTGATGAAATCTATAAGGGTTCCTAATGAACAGCGAAGAACACCGAAGAACTTGAAGGTCCTAATGCGGATCTGAGGAGCAAGAAAGAGGAGACTTACAGATGTAGGATTACTGCAGAGGGTCATCGCATTTTTCTGGTCAAACCAGGTTGATGTAGCGGCCTGAGTTGGTGAAGACGAGGAGATCTGTGATGGCGGCGGCGGCGGAGCTCGAGCGGCAGAGAAGCAGCAAGAGGAAGAAGACGACTGAAGGAGGAGAATGGGAAGACCTAGGTCGTGCCTATTTATAAGGAAAGGATGACTAAGACGGCGCGAGAAACGAGGAGATAAACATTATTATCCAGCAGCCTCGACGCCTCGGTTTTCGGAACGGTCAGTAAAGACAGAGATCCGTTGGAGGATACGGTGGAATAAAGAATGAATTTAAGTAAAGATGACATCACGGCTGGTTAACCCGGATCCAAAAGATGACGTCATGGTGGGTTAAAGAAAACCTTTGCACAGTCAGAAGACTGAAGATTTATTTCTTAAAGTATTTTAAGATTGACATGAACCAGTTCATGTCAATCTGGGGCCTAATGTTGGAGATATAACTATTTGTGTAAGCCGCCCAGGAGGGGCCGGGTTACGCAAAGAAGACTCACCAGAAGGAAGCCCAAGGCCAAGTATGAAGATGGCGGTTCAGTAAAGGGCCTAAGGCCCACACGCGACTTAAGGCCCGTCATAGTAAACCGCTGTAATGGCATGACTTGTATCATAAGGTAGATTTAACTAGTCACCGAGCCGGATACTGTTTATAAGCCGGCCGGGACTCTGTAAGCCACAGGGCGTCAACCCGTGTATATAAGGGGATGACCCGCCGGTGGCTTAGGGCAAGAAACAACTCATCAAGACCCGGGCATAGCGTATCTCGCTTCCTGGTCATCGAAACATCAATACCAACCCAACTAGACGTAGGCCTTACCTTCACCGTAAGGGGACGAACTAGTATAAACCTCTCGTGTCCTTTGTCCCGATTAACCCCTTCAAGCTTTCTAGTTGCGATGGCTCCACAACTAAGTCCTTTCACGAGGACATCTGACGTGACAATTCCACGACAGCTACCGTTACCTTTATTATCATACCACTTTTGCTACTAAATACTTTGCTGCAGATACTAAGTTATCCAGGTGTGGTTGAATTGACAACTCAACTGCTAATACTCAAGAATATTCCTTGGCTCCCCTTATGTCGAATCAATAAATTTGGGTTGAATACTCTACCCTCGAAAGCTGTTGCGATCCCCTATACTTGTGGGTTATCAGACACCATCACACCACTTGGGATTGTTAGAGATGTTGAAGTCTTGTGTGGGAAAATAAAACATCCTACTGGTTTTCTTGTTCTTGGCTCCCCACAAGATGAATTTTGTCCCATTATCTTTGGTAGACCTTTCTTGAACACCGTTAATGCTAAAATAGATTGTGAGAGACAAACCGTCGGTGTTGGTTTTGGTGATGAGTCTCATGAGTTTAATTTTTCTAAGTTCAGTAGGAAACATCATAAGAAACAATTACCTAGTAAGTCTGAAATAATTGGTCTTGCTTCTATTGCCGTTCCTCCTACTGATCCATTAGAACAATATTTGCTAGACCATGAAAATGATATGCATATGCATGAAAGAAATGAGATAGATAAATTTTCTTTGAACAACGACCTCTGCTTAAACACAATTTGCCTATTGAAACTCTAGGAGGTCCTCCTCCACCTAAAGGTGATCCTGTGTTTGAATTAAAACAATTGCCAGACACTTTGAAATATGCTTATCTTGGTGAGAAAAAGATATATCTTGTTATTATTAGTGATAACCTTTCAAAACATGAAGAAGAAAGATTATTAAAAATTCTAAAAAAGTACCGAGCTGCTATTGGATATACTCTTGGTGACCTTAAGGGCATTAGTCCCACTCTATGTCAATACAAAATTAATATGGAGCCTAATGCTAAACCCGTTGTTGATCACCAACGATGTTTGAATCCTAAAATGAAAGAAGTGGTAAGAACCGAAATACTAAAGCTTCTGGAAACAGGTATGATCTATCCCATAGCTGATAGTTGATGGGTAAGTCCTGTTCATTGTGTCCCTGATAAGGGAGGTATTACTGTTGTTCCTAATGATAAAAATGAACTTATTCCACAAAGAATTGTCACTAGCTATAGAATGGCAATTGATTTTGGAAAATTAAATAAATCAACTAGAAAAGATCATTACCCTTTGACTTTCATTGATCAAATGCTAGAAAGACTATCTAAGCACACACACTTTTATTTCCTTGATGGATATTTTGTTTTTTCTCAAAAACCTATCTCACAACCTGATCAAGAGAAAACCATCTTTACTTGTCCTTTTGGAACTTATGCTTATAGACGTATGCCTTTTGATTTATGTAATGCACCTGCTACCTTTCAAAGATGTATGACTGCTATATTCTCTAATTTTCATGAAAAGATTGTTGAGGTTTTCATGGATGACTTTTCTATTTACAGAACTTCTTTTGATGACTGCTTAAGCAACCTTGATCGAGTTTTGTGGAGATGCGAGCGAACTAATCTTGTCTTGAATTGGGAGAAGTGCCGCTTTTACGGTTAATGAAGGTACTATCTTGGGGCATAAAATTTATGAACGAGGTATTGAGGTGGATAAAGCTAAAGTTAATGCGATTGAGAAAATGCCATGTCCTAAAGATATCAAAGGTATTCGTAGTTTCCTTGGTCATGCTAGTTTCTATAGGAGGTTTATTAAAGACTTCTATAAAATCTCTAGGCCTCTTACAAATCTTTTACAAAAGGATGTTCCATTTGTTTTTGATGATGATTGTGTAGAAGCCTTTGAAACACTTAAGAAAGCCTTAACTTCTGCACCTATTGTTCAACCACCTGATTGGAACTTGCCTTTTGAAACTATGTGTGATAGTGATTATGATGTTGGTGCTATTCTAGGAAAAAGAGCTGATAAATATTTAATTGTTATCAATTATGCTAGTAAAACTCTGCACAATGCTCAACGAAAGTATGCTACCACTAAAAAAGAATTGTTAGTAGTTGTATTTGCTTGTAAAAAATTCAGATCCTATATTGTTGATTCTAAAGTGATTGTTCACACTGATCATGCTGCTATAAAATATCTTATGGAAAAGAAAGATGCTAAACCTAGACTCATTAGGTGGGTTCTCTTGCTACAAGAATTTGACTTACATATCACTGATAGAAAAGGAGCTGAGAACCCCGTAGCTGATAACTTGTCTAGGCTAGAAGATATTCTTGATGACCCACTACCTATTGATGATAGTTTTACTTATGAGCAACTAGCTGCAATAAATATTTCTCATCACACTCCTTGGTATGCCAACTATGATAATTATATTGTTGCAAAATATATACCGCCTAGTTTCACATACAAACAAAAGAAAAAAAATTCTTCTATAATTTAAGACATTACTTTTGGGGTGACTCACATCTTTATAAAGAAGGAGTAGATGGTATTATTAGACGTTGTGTACTTGAGCATGAAAAGGAACAAATCCTACAGAAATGTCACTCCGAAGCTTATGAATGACATCATGCTGGAGATAGAACTGCTCATAAGGTATTGTAATCTAGTTTTTATTGGCCTACTCTCTTCAAGGATTCCCGTAAGTTTGTTTTATCTTGTGATGAATGTCAAAGAATTGGTAATATTGGTAAGCGTCAGGAAATGCCTATGAATTATTCTCTTGCTGTTGAACCATTTGATGTTTGGGGTTTTGATTACATGGGACCATTTCCTTCCTCTAACGGGTATGCACATATTTTGCTTGCTGTTGATTATGTTACTAAGTGCGTAGAAGCTATTCCAACTAGTAGTGTTGATCACAACACCTCTATTAAAATTCTTGAGGAAGTTATTTTCCCAAGGTTTGGAGTCCCTAGATATTTAATAACTGATGGCAGTTCACACTTTATTCATGGTGCCTTCTGTAAAATGCTTGCTAAGTATGATGTTAACCATAGAATTGCATCATCCTATCAACCTCAGTCTAGTGGTCAAGTTGAACTTACCAATAGAGAAATAAAATTAATTTTGCAAAAAAATATCAATAGGTCCTGAAAGAATTGGTCTAAGAAATTAGATGATGCACTTTGGGCTTACCTAACAGCTTATAAAAATCCTATGGGTATGTCTCCTTATAAAATGGTTTATGGAAAAGCTTGTCATTTGCCTCTTGAGTTAGAACATAAAGCATATTGGGCGATTAAAGAACTCAACTATGATTTCAAACTTGCCGGTGAAAAGAGGTTATTTGATATTAGCTCACTAGATGAATGGAGAACCCAAGCTTATGAAAATGCCAAATTATTTAAAGAAAAGGTTAAAAGATGGCATGATAAAAGAATCCAATGTACAACTCTCGTTCCAGATTCTTTGCAGGAAAACTTCTGTCCAAATGGGAAGGACCTTATGTTACCGAAGAAGTTTATCATTCTGGAGCTATCAAAATAAATAATGCCGAAGGTACTAACCCGAAGGTTGTCAATGGGCAATTAATTAAACACTATATCTCAGGTACGCCTATTAATGTTGAAAGCAATATTATTCAAATCATGACACCGGAGGAACACATAAAAGAAACCTTCCGGAAACACTCCAGAATCATGAAAAAGAGGAGGTACGTGGTGGGTTGTGCCCACCTCGGGTACCATTCGGACTCCGTTTTTCTCCCGTTTGCTTGTTCCCCAAGATAAACAATCTTTATATAACCCCCGAATCTATTGACCACCGTATCATGGAGAAATCTTCTATTCTTCTTTCTTGCTGTTTCCTAACAGATATGAAAATATGTCGTCTCAAGATTCTGAGGAGGATTGCCCAGTTTATTTTCAACCTTTAGATAAAAATATCTTCAAGGACACTTATCCCTATATATGGTTCACCGATGAGGAAGATGAAGATGAACCAGTCCCTCCTCGTTTCAAGCAAGGAGGCATTATGCAAGAGGATAATAAAGCTTGAGATGGAGAACGATGAGTTAAGGATGGATAATTTTACCCTCCGATGTAAGCTGGAGAAAGAGAAGGACAAACCCGCTACTACCTCATCACCACCACCACCTTCTTCATCGCCAAAAGAAACTTGAGTATCGGGTATGGGCACTCCCCTTGGCTTGTGCCAAGCTTGGGGGAGGTGCCCTGGTATCGTATCACCACCACTATATTTTGCCTTCATTTATTTTAGTTTGATCCTTAGTTATCTTTTGCTTTAGTTGAATAATCTTTCTTCGAGTGTTTGCTTAGTGATATATCTATCCTTGTAATCGTGTGCGAGATATATAATAAAGCTTAGTTTGAGTTTTGCTTTCTTTACTTTCATGTTCAATAAAAAGAAAGAAAAATGAATGAAAAAGAGCATATGCTAATCTTATGGTAAGTGATGACATCACATAAGGAAGAGTATAAGTAGTAAAATTATTGGAGATTGACAACATAACATTGATCAATGGTGCAATTCATGAAAGAATTAATGAGGGAAGAGAAGATTCACATGCAATTACACTATCTTTGACATCTTTTATGATTGTGAGCCCCCATCAAAATATTAGATGCCAAAATTGTTGATGTTGCATAAGGAAGACAACGTAATGATTTATGCTTGTTCATATTCACATAGAAGTTATATTGTCATAGATATTTTAACATGTGGTGATTGCCCCTATCATTGCTATCCAAAAATTCCGCACTAAGTAGAAATACTACTTGTGTTGGGAAATCTGCATGGAAAACAAAAAAATATTATACGCACACGAAATGATCTATCCATGGAGATGTATAGAAATGAGGGGGAGAGTGTGTCTACGTACCCTCGTAGACCGAAAGAGGAAGCATTTTAACAATGCAGTTGATGTAGCCGAACTTCTTCTAGCTCCGACCGATCAAGCACCGAACGTACGGCACCTCCGAGTTCTGCACACGTTCAGCTCAGTGACGCCCCTCGGCTTCTTGATCCAGCAAGGTGTCGAGGTAGTAGATGAGTTCCGTCAGCACGACAGCATGGTGTCGGTGATGGTGAAGTGATCCGCGAAGGGCTTCGCCTAAGCACCGCGAGAATATGATCGGGGGTGTAAACTATGGAGGGGGGCACCTCACACGACTAAGAATTGATGTTATGTGTTCTAGGGGCCCCCTTCCCCACATATATATAGGTGGGAGGGGAGGACAGGCAGCTAGGGGCGCCCCAAGTAGGATCCGAATCCTACTTGGGGTTTCCCCAAGTGACGCCCCCCTTTCCTTTTCCACCGGAGGAGAAAACAAGGGAAAAGAGAGAAAGGAAGGGGGGCCAACCCCCCCTTTCCTTCTCCAATTAGGCCACATGCCAAGGGGGGCGCCACCCCTTGTGGGATGGTGTGCTCCCCTCTTATGGCCCATATACCTCCCCCGGGGGTTCCGATAACCCCTCCGGTACTCCGATAAATACCCGATACACTCCGAAACACTTTTGGTGTCCAAATACTATCGTCCTATATATCAATATTTACTTATCGACCATTAAGAGACTCCTCATGATGTCCGTGATCTCATCCGGGACTCCGGACAAAATTTGGTCACCAAATCACATAACTCATATAATACAATATTGACATCGAATGTTAAGCGTGCGGACCCTACGGGTTCGAGAACTATGTAGACATGACCAAGACACCTCTCTGGTTAATAACCAATAGTGGAACCTGGATGCTCATATTGGCTCCTGCATATTCTATGAAGATCTTTATCGGTCAAACCGTCATGACAACATACGTTATTCCCTTTGTCCATCGGTATGTTACTTGCCCGAGATTCGATCGTCGGTATCTACATACCTGGTTCAATCTCATTACTGGCAAGTCTCTTTACTCGTTCCGTAATACATCATCCTACAACTAACTCATTAATCACTTTGCTTGCAAGGCTTATTATGATGTGCAATTCCGAGAGGGCCTAGAGATACCTCTCCGATACTCAGAGTGACAAATCCTAATCTCGATCTATGCCAACCCAACAAATACCTTCGGAGATACCTGTAGAGCATCTTTATAATCACCCAGTTAAGTTGTGACATTTGATAGCACACAAGGTATTCCTCTGGTATCCGGGAGTTGCATAATCTCATAGTCAAAGGAATATGTATTTGACATGAAGAAAGCAGTAGCAATAAAACTGAACTATCAATATGCTAAGCTAACGGATGGGTCTTGTCCATCCCATCATTCTCCTAATGATGTGATCCCGTTATCAAATGACAACTCATGTCCATGGTTAGGAAACCTTAACCATCTTTGATTAACGAGCTAGTCAAGTAGAGGCTCACTAGGGACACAGTGTTTGTCTATGTATTCACACATGTATTTGGGTTTTCGATCAATACAATTATAGCATGAATAATAGACATTTATCATGAATAAGAAATATAAAATAACAACTTTATTATTGCCTCTATGACATATTTCCTTTAGTCTCCCAGCACTAGAGTCAATAATCTAGATTACATTGTAATGATTCTAACACCGATGGAGCCTTGGTGCTGATCATGTTTTGCTCGTGGAAGAGGCTTAGTCGACGGGTCTGCCACATTCAAATCCATATGTATTTTGCAAATTTCTATGTCTCCCTCCTTGACTTGATCACAGATGGAGTTGAAGCGTCTCTTGATGTGTTTGGTTCTTTGTGAAATCTGGATTCCTTCGCCAAGGCAATTGCTCCAGTATTGTCACAAAAGATTTTCATTGGACCCGACGCACTAGGTATTACACCTAGATCGGATATGAACTCCTTCATCCAGACTCCTTCATTTGCTGCTTCCGAAGTAGCTATGTAGTCTGCTTCACACGTAGAAGCCGCCACGACGCTCTGCTTGGAACTGCACCATCTGACAGCTCCACCATTCAATATAAATATGTATCCTGTTTGTGACTTAGAGTCATCTAGATTACTATCAAAACTAGCATTGACGTAACCATTTACGACGAGCTCTTTGCCACCTCCATATACGATAAAACATATCCTTAGTCCTTTTCAGGTACTTCAGGATGTTCTTGATCGCTGTCTAGGATCCACTCCTAGATTACTTTGGTACCTCCCTGCTAGACTTATAGCAAGGCACACATCAGGTCTGGTACATGATATAGCTATGTCAGTCTTCTTCCTGAAGATCCATTTATTATCTATGGCTTGCCGATCATCGGGCAAGTCCACCAAAGTCCATACTTTGTTCTCATACATGAATCCTATCTCAGATTTCATGGCCTCAAGCCATTTATCGGAATCTGGGCTCATCATAGCTTCTTCATAGTTCGTAGGTTCGTCATGGTCTAGTAACATGACTTCCGGAACAAGATTATTGTACCACTCTGGTGCGGATTGTGCTCTGGTTGACCTACGAGATTTAGTAGTAACTTGATCTGAAGTTTCAAGATCATTATCATTAGCTTCCTCTCTAGTTGGTGTAGGCATCACGGGAATGGTTTTCTGTGATGAGCTACCTTCCAATTCGAGAGAAGGTACAATTTCCTCATCAAGTTCTACTTTCCTCCCACTCACTTCTTTCAAGAGAAACTCCTCTAGAAAGTTTCCATTCTTGGCAACAAAGATCTTGCCTTTGGATTTGTGGTAGAAGGTGTACCCAATTGTTTCTTTAGGGTATCCTATGAAGACGCACTTCTCCAATTTGGGTTCGAGCTTATCGGGCTGAAGCCTTTTGACATAAGTGTCGCAACCCCAAACTTTAAGACTCAACAACTTAGGTTTCTTGCCAAACCACAGTTCATATGGTGTCGTCTCAATGGATTTAGACGGTGCTCTATGATGTCTCTAATAAAGTATGGTTACGACGTCCGTACACTCCATTACGCTATGGTGTTCCAGGTGGCGTGAGTTATGAAACTAGTCCACATTGTTTTAAATGAAGGCCAAACTCGTAACTCAAATATTCGCCTCCGTGATGAGATCGTAGAAACTTTATTTTCTTGTTACGATGATTCTCCAGTTCACTCTGAAATTCTTTGAACTTTTCAAATGTTTCAGACTTGTGTTTCATTAAGTAGATATACCCATATCTGCTTAAATCATCTGTGAAGGTCAGAAAATAACGATACCCACCGCGAGCCTAATTACTCATCGGACCGCATACATCAGTATATATTATTTTCAATAAGTCATTAGCTCGCTGCATTGTTCTAGAGAACGGAATTTTAGTCATTTTGCCCATGAGGCATGGTTCGCAAGTATCAAATGATTCATAATCAAGTGATTCCAAAAGCCCATCTGCATGGAGTTTCTTCATGCGCTTTACACCAATATGATCTAAACAGCAGTGCCACAAACATGTTGCACTGTCATTATCAACTTTGCATCTTTTGGCATCAATATATTTAATATGTGTATCACCACAATCGAGATTCAACAAAAATAGACCACTCTTAAGGGTGCATGACCATAAAAGATATTACTCTTATAAATAGAACAACCATTATTCTCTGATTTAAATGAATAACCGTCTCACACTAAACAAGATCCAAATATAATGTTCATGCTCAATGCTGGCACCAAATAACAATTATTCTGGTCTAAAAATAACCAGGTAGATGTACAGGTAGCATGCCAACGCGATCACATCAACCTTGGAACCATTCCTGACGCGCATCGTCACCTCGTCCTTAGCCAATCTTCGCTTAATCTGTAACCCCTGTTTCGAGTTATAAATATGAGCAACGGAACCGGTATCAAATACCCAGGTGCTACTACGAGCATTAGTAAGGTACACATCAATAACATGTATATCAAATATACCTTTGTTCACTTTGCCATCCTTCTTATCCGCCAAATACTTGGGGCAATTCCGCTTCTAGTGACTAGTCCCTTTGCAGTAGAAGCACTCAGTTTCAGGCTTAGATCCAGCTTTGGGCTTCTTCCCGGGAGTGGAAACTTACTTGCCATTCTTCTTGAAGTTCCCCTTCTTTCCCTTGCCCTTTTTCTTGAAACTATTGGTCTTGTTAACCATCAACACGTGATGCTCCTTCTTGATTTCTACCTCCGCAGCTTTGAGCATTGCGAAGAGCTCGGAAATTGTCTTGTCCATCCCTTGCATATTAAAGTTCATCACGAAGCCTTTGTAGCTTGGTGGCAGTGATTGAAGAACTCTGTCAATAACACTATCATCTGGATGATTAACTCCCAGCTAGGACAAGTGATTATGATACCCAGACATTTTGTGTGTTCACTGACAAAACTGTTCTCCTCCACCTTGCAGCTATAGAACTTGTTGGAGACTTCATATCTCTCAACTTGGGCATTTTCTTGAAATAGTAACTTCAACTCCTGGAACATCTCATATGGTCCATGACGTTCAAAACGTCTTTGAAGTCTCGATTCTAAGCCGTAAAGCATGGCACACTGAACTATCGAGTAGTCATCAGATCGAGCTTGCCAGACATTCATAACATCAGCATCTGCTCCTGCAACAGGCCTTTCACCTAGCGGTGCATCAAAGACATGATTCTTCTATGCAGCAATGAGGATAATCCTTAAGTTACGGACCCAGTCCATGTAGTTGCTACCATCATCTTTCAACTTAGCTTTATCTAGGAACGCATTAAAATTTAAGGGAACGGTAGCACGGACCATTGATCTACAACATAGATATGGAAAAACTATCAAGACTAAGTTCATTATGAATTAAGTTAATTTAATCAAATTACTTAAGAACTCCCACGTAGATAGACATCTCTCAAGTCATCTAAATGATACGTGATCCAAATCAACTAAACCATGTCCGATCATCACATGAGATGGAGTAGTCATCAATGGTGAACATCTCTATGTTGATCATATCTACTATATGATTCACATTCGACCTTTCGGTCTCTAGTGTTCCGAGGCCATGTCTGTACATGCCAGGCTCGTCAAGTTAACTCGAGTATTCCGCATGTGCAAAACTGTCTTGCACCTGTTGTATGTGAACGTAGAGTCTATCACACCCGATCATCACGTGGTGTCTCAACACGACGAACTATCGCAATGGTGCATACTCGGGGAGAACACTTATACCTTGAAATTTTAGTTAAGGGATCATCTTATAGTGCTACCGCCGTACTAAGCAAAATAAGATGCATAAAAGATAAACATCACATGCAATCAAAATATGTGACATGATATGGCCATAATCATCTTGTGCTTTTGATCTCCATCTCCAAAGCATCATCACGATCTCCATCGTCACCGGCTCGACACCTTGATCTCCATCGTAGCATCCTGGTCGTTTGGCCAACTATTGCTTCTACAACTATTGCTAACGCATAGTGATAAAGTAAAGCAATTACATGGCGTTTGCATTTCGTACAATAAAGAGACAACCATAAGGCTCCTGCTGGTTGCCGATAAATTTTACAAGACATGATCATCTCATACAAAATCATATATCACATCATGTCTTGACCATATCACATCACAACATGCCCTGCAAAAACAAGTTAGACGTCCTCTACTTTGCGGTTGTAAGTTTTACGTGGTTGCTAAGGGCTTCTAGCAAGAACAGTTCTTACCTACACATCAAAACCACAATGGTGTTTTTTCAAGTTTGTTGTTTTAACCTTCTTCAAGGACCGGCCGCAGTCAAATTCGATTCAACTAAAGTAGGAGAAACAGACAACCACCAACCACCTTTATGCAAAACTAGTTGCATGTCTGTCGGTGGAACCGGCCTCACGTGCGTGGATATGTAAGGTTGGTCTGGGCCGCTTCATCCCACAATACTGCCGAATCAAAATAAGACATTGGTGGTAAGTAGTATGACTATCACTGCCCACAACACTTTGTGTTCTGCTCGTGCATATCATCTACGCATGCATGGGGGAGAGTCTGTTGGGATGCCACTGTTGGGAAACGTTGCATGGAAAACAAAAAAAAATCTACGCACACGCAATGATCTATCCATGGAGACGCATAGCAACAAGGGGGAGAGTCTGTCTACATACCCTCGTAGACCGAAAGCGGAAGCGTTTTAGCAACGCGGTTGATGTAGTCAAACTTCTTCTAGCTCCGACCGATCAAGGACCAAACGTACGGCACCTCCGAGTTCTGCACACGTTCAACTCGGTTACGTCCCTCGCCTTCTTGATCCAGCAAGGTGTCGAGGTAGTAGATGAGTTCCGTCAGCAGGCGACATGGTGACAGTGATGGTGCAGTGATCCGTGCAGGGCTTCGCCTAAGCACCACGTGAATATGACTGGGGGTGTGAACTGTGGAGGGGGGTGCCGCACACGGCTAACAATTGATGTTGTGTGCTCTAGGCGCCCCCTTCCCCACATATATATAGGTGGGACGGGAGGAGAGGCTGCCAGGGGGCGCCCCAAGTAGGATCCGAATCCTACTTGGGGTTTCCCCAAGTGGCGCCCCCCTTTACTTTTTCCATCAAAGAAGAAAGGACGGGGGAAGAGAGAAATGAAGGGGGGCCAAACCCCCCCTTTCCTTCTCCAATTCGGCCACATGCCAAGGGGGGGGGCACACCACCCCTTGTGGGCTGGTGTGCTACCCTCTTATGGCCCATATATATCAATGTTTACCTCTCGACCATTTCGAGACTCCTCGTCATGTCCGTGATCTCATCTGAGACTCCGAACAACATTCGGTCACCAAATCACATAACTCATATAATACAATATCGTCATCGAACGTTAAGCGTGCAGACCCTACGGGTTCGAGAACTATGTAGACATGACCGAGACACCCCTCCAATCAATAACAAATAGCAGAACCTAGATGCTCATATTGGCTCCTACATATTCTACGAAGATCTTTATCGGTCGAACCGTTATGACAACATACGTTATTCCCTTTGTCCATCGGTATGTTACTTGGCCGAGATTCGGTCGTCGGTATCTACATACCTAGTTCAATCTCGTTATCAGCAAGTCTCTTTACTCGTTCCGTAACACATCATCCTGCAACTAACTCATTAGTCACTTTGCTTGCAAGGCTTCTTATGATGTGCATTACCGAGAGGGCCCACAGATACCTCTCCGATACTCTGAGTGACGAATCCTAATCTCGATCTATGCCAACCCAACAGATACCTTCGGAGGTATCTGTAGAACATCTTTATAATCACCCAGTTACATTGTGATGTTTGATAGCACACAAGGAATTCCTCTGGTATCCGGGAGTTGCATAATCTCATAGTCGAAGGAATATATTTGACATGAAGAAAGCAATAGCAATAAAACGGAACGATCAATATGCTAAGCTAACAAATGGGTCTTGTCCATCACATCATTCTCCTAATGATGTGATACCATTATCAAATGACAACTCATGTCCATGGTTAGGAAACCTTAACCATCTTTGATCAACGAGCTAGTCAAGTAGAGGCTCACTAGGGACACAATGTTTGTCTATGTATTCACACATGAATTTGGGTTTCCGATCAATACAATTATAGCATGAATAATAAACATTTATCATGAATAAGAAATATAAATAACAACTTTATTATTGCCTCTAGGGCATATTTCCTTCAACTTGTGCATCAAAAAACCCTTAACCCAAATCTTGCTTTGAGAGTCCACCATACCTACCTATGGATTGAGTAGGATCCTTCAAGTAAGTTGTCATCGATGCAATAAGGCAATAAAAATTGCTCCTGAATGTGTTAGATCATTTAGTCTAAGAGAAAATTGAGCGTTGTACAAACTTGTGATGGCAAAATAATAAAGGCGACAAACTGCATGATAAAGGTTGCTATCACAAGGGGCAATATAATATGACGCTCTCTTGCACTAAGAGATTGAGCATACAACCAAAAAGTGCATGGCAACCTCTGCTTCCCTCTGTGAAGGGTCTATCTTTTACTTTTATGTATTTCCTTTTATGCAAGAGTCAAAGTATTCTTCTCTATTCTTTTTTTCTATTTTGCAAGCATCATGTGGTGAGGAAAGATCTAGGCACATATATCCAGATAAATATGGGTGGGCATGAGTTATTATTATTGACATCACCCTTGAGGTGAATACGCTGGGAGGAGAAACTATAAGACCTATCTCCCTATGTGTCTGGTTGAAACTTTTTGCTCATGGGTATGCGGTGAGTGTTAGCAATCATACAAGACTATATGATGGTTGAGTACGTGAACTTGCCAAAAGGCTCTGATACGTGACCCTGCCTGAAAAGATGATGAATTGTAGTTGCAAAGTTGACCGAGAACATAGTTTGTTGATTTTTAATAGAGTTAATGCTTTATACATTGATGTTGTGATGAATTGTAACTTGTTCATGAGAAGTCTATGATAAAAGTTATGTGATAAAAGTTCTATGCTAAAGTTTGTTGTTGTTATAATAATATTCATGATGCTTCTTTTGTTGGGAAACGTAGCATGCAATTTCAAAAAAATCATACGCTCACGCAAGATCTATCTAGGAGATGCATAGCAACGAGAGGGGGAGAGTGTGTCCACGTACCCTAGTAGACTGAAAGCGGAAGCGTTTAACAAGGCGGTTGATGTAGTCAAAATTCTTCTTGTTCCGACTGATCAAGCACCGAACGTACGACACCTTCGAGTTCTGCACACGTTCAGCTTGATGATGTCCCTCGAACTCTTGACCCAGCAAAGTGTTGAGGGAGAGTTCCGTCAGCACGACAGTGTGGTGACGGTGATGGTGAAGTGATCCGCGCATGGCTTCACCTAAGCACTACATGAATATGACCGGAGGCGTAAACTGTGGAGGGGGCACCGCATACAGATAACAATGGTTGGTCTGTTCTAGGCACCCCTCCCCACGTATATAAAGGAGGGAGGGGAGAGAGGCAGCCTAGGGAGCGCCCAAGTAGGAGGAATCCTACTTGGGCCCCTAGTCCAATTCGGCCTCCCCCCTTTCCTTTTACCAGAGGGGGAAAAGGGAAGAGGGAAGGAGGAAGGAAAGGGGGGCCGAACCCCCACCTCCTTCTCCTATTTGGCCTCCTATCGTAAGGGGGGGGGGCGCCACCCCTTGTGGGCTGGTGTGCTCCCCTCCTATGGCCCATATCTTCCCCCAGGGGGTTCTGATAACCCCCCGATACTCCGATATGTACCGATACATTCTGGAACAATTCCGGTGTCTGAATACTAGCATCCTATATATCAATCTTTACCTCTCGACCATTTTTAGACTCCTCTTCATGTCCGTGATCTCTTCCAGGACTCCGAACAACATTCAGTCACCAAATCACATAACTCATATAATACAAAATCATCATCGAACGTTAAGCGTGCGGACCCTACGGGTTTGAGAATTATGTAGACATGACCAAGACACTTCTCCGGTTAATAACCAACAACGGAACCTGGATTCTCATATTGGTTCCCACATATTCTACGAAGATCTTTACTGGTCGTACCGTAATGACAACACACGTTATTCCCTTTGTCATCGGGATGTTACTTGCCTGAGATTCGATCGTCGGTATCTTCATACTGATGCAGAGCATCCACGATCATGCAAATGGACGTATCTACATCTCCCACGACACCACTTGGACCAATGACAAGAGCTCGAGCAAAGGCTATCGCAAATAAGGTGAACTCGCTCCTCTCCGAACTCCCACTTTCTACACATGAGACATGGCTACTACCTCAAGCGCAAACACCATGTGTGATTAGGTACTTGGAGGAAGGCCATAGAGCAGCTACATCCAATGGACAAGACAGCGAGGACACCAAGTACGAAGGACAAGAAGAACAACTACCGAAGAAGCTCTAGCGAGCGGACGTCTGCCCAGGACCGGACGTCCGGCGCCTGATGCTCTAGCCAGTGGACGTCTGACGCCTGAAGGCCAAGCCAACCCAAGTCCCAGCCTACAAAAGCTATAGCAAGCGGATGTCCGCCCAAGACCGGACGTCCGGCAACACTTTCCCAGCGAGCGGACGTCCGGCCCCCATCGGATGACCGGCAGTTCCACACCTGAAGCATTTCAGCAGAAATCTGAAGCAACCGGACAACCAGCAACCAGACGGTCGGCCGTCTCCGAATGTCCGGTACCACGTTTACAGAATGTAATTAGCGGAAGTCCGAGCCCTACCGGACGTTCGGACCTTCACGAGCGACCAGACGACTGGTACAGACTGGACGTCCGCTCCCTGTGTGTGCGCGGCTTTGGGCCTGAGGCCCATGTACCCTTTCATTTTGTCCCCTTTTGCACCTACACTATAAATAGACCTCCTCCTCCTCCTCCTCCTCCTCCTCCTCCTAGTTAGGGTTAGCAAAGGATTAGCTCATATTTGTGTGAGAGCTTTGCTCATCCACTTGGTTACTTCGCCATCGGAGTTCACGATCTCTTCGGCAAAGATCCCCCAAGTGGATTCAAGACCCCATCACGGGAAGACCCTTCAAGACCTCCTCACGGAGAAGACCTTTTGTATCGTCCTTTGTTGACTTTTAATCGTGTATCACTCTTTGTGTTTCGAGGATCTAGCATATGTGTGACCGGATCTTGTTGGTTTGAGTGATTCTCTCGTGTTTCCCCTCGTGATTCCTCCTCGTGTTCTTCGTGTTCTTCGTAGGATTCCCTCCAATCATGAAAGATTGGGCATCTAGGGTTCTACCCTACATCATCTTGGTATCATGAGCCGCGTTGATCACGTATTTGGAGCCCCTACCCTTTGTTTTCTAGCTTGATTTTGTTGTGTTCTTCCCCAATTTCAAAAATCTCCACCAAAAATAGCCCCACTTTTTTTGTGATTTGTTAGTGTGATGAAGTTTTGTTGGATTTGATCCATGGATTTGCTTTGCCACAAGTGGATCTAGCTTTCCCCCATCATCTCCATCCACAAAATCGCTCGGATTTGACCAATTTTGCCACCCCACCATGAACCCTAGCTGTTCATCCCGTGCCCGAAATTGCCCAGGCACTAGACGTCCACTAGCCACTGGACGTCCGACGACCACTCCCCGACCGGACGCCCACTGTTCTTTGACGAAACTGAATTTTTTCGCCCAAAAATTTTCAGCCACCGCCCCACTTCCGCATACGCACTCTGATACCTCCACCGCTTTCCGCAAGCACCACCATCGCTTACCTACTATCAACTCCAACAATTTTGCCACGTTTTGGTCTTTGGGAATTTGAGTTGTGGTTCCCTTGTCCTATTGTGTTTCGGCTATATAGGTACGGTGTGACATGAACATCACCACCGCTCTCTTCGCCAAGGACTCGTCATCGCCAACAACCGTCCTTGCTTACAAACGACTACCTCGACGGTAACCTCGACGACATCTTTGTCTACTCCTTGCCACTGCATTGATACCCCCCATAGCCTTACTTTTGTGTCGCTTACCCATCAAGACTAGCCTTTGAGTATTGCCGGCAATGTGACTTGTGCACATAAGTGATCATACTTCCCATAGCACACATACCATATCATCGTGGTGCATATCTTAATATCATCTCTTGTGTTACAAAGTTGTCATCGCATATACACAATTGCTATGTTGGCCCGTGAAGTTATGCATGAGAAAAGATGATGTGGAGCATCCCACAGTCATCCCCATGTACACTCCGACTACTCTCCAAGCCCGAAGAGGACATATGACGAGACCTCAAATATGCACCATTGGACACAAGGTGAACTCGCTCCTCTTCGAACCTTCACTTTCTACATGTGAGACATGGCTACTACCTCATGCATGGATCTTGCATATACTCAGGTACGACCAAGACGACCATGGAGAATCCAAGGACCGAGGCCAAGCATGGAAGAGAAGGAGAAGAGAACCTGGCCGCCCCAGAACGAGCAGTACTACCGCCCACTCCAGGCGGTACTACCGTTGAAGCCACCCGACCGGTACAACCGCCTAACCACCGCCCGGGCGGAACAACCGGCCGACTACCGCCCAACACCCGGTCCACCTTCTGTGATCGAGCGGAGCAAGGCCGGTGCTGCACCGGTTTTACCGGTTTCTGCCATAAGACCGGAACAACCGCCCGATGACCGGAACAACCGCTGCCCCTTCGGAGTACACCTCCAGAAGCCAGCGCCTGGGCTTCAAGCGGAACTACCGCCCCGTCTGACCGGTACTTCCGCCCCGAACGAGTTACCAGCGGTACAACCGGCCACATGACCGGTACAACCGGCCTGTCTACGCACAGTGTATTGGGCCGAGCCCGTGTACCCCTTCGCCCTCACTTACCCCTTCGTGGCTCTAGACTATATATACTCCTCCACCTCCTCCTAGTTAGGTTTAGCGTTGATTTAGCTCAAGTTAGAGATAGAGCTTTGCTCATCCATCGGATCTCCTCCTCGTGAGAGACCGCGGCCTCTTCGGAGTAGATCCTATCGGATTCAAGACCCCCTCGTGGGAAGATCCCCTTGTGGATTCAAGGCCTCCTCGTGGAGAAGAACGGTTCCTTTGTATCCTTACCTTTGTTGACTTTGGATCTCGTGTATCTCTTTGTGTTCTTCGATCTAGCACTTGTGTGACCGATTCCTTGTTGGTTGAGTGTTTCCCTCATTCCTCCCCGTGATTTCCCCTTTGTGCTTCCGCGTGTTCTTCGTGATTCCCCGTAGGATCCACTCCAAACGTGAAAGATCGACGCTATAGGGTTCCACCCTACATCATCTTGGTATCATGAGCCACGTTGATCACGTTTTTGGAGCCCCTACCCCGTGTTTTCTAGCTTGATTTTGTTGTTTTCGTCCTAAATCCGAAAATCCCCACCAAAAATAGCCCCCAAATTTTTTGTGATTTGTTGGTTTGATGATGTTTTGTTGATTTTTATCCGCGGATTTGCTTGGTTTCAAGTGGATCTAGCATTCCCCCAAGTTTTCCCTCTTTCCATCCACGAAATCCATCCAATTTTGCCCCCGAAATCATCCATTTCCGCCCCAAAATCACGCCCCGAGTCGATCTGCGAAAAATCCCGACATGACCGGTACTACCGCCCCTCCGAGCGGTACTACCGCTGAGTACCTCGAGCAGTACAACCGCCCTCACAAGCGGTACTACCGCCCCTCCCAGTTTCAGCGTTCCGAGTTTCACCGTTTTGCCCATAACTAATTCATCCGGAGTCCGTTTTTGACGTTCTTTAGCTCGTTTTGAAGCTATTGACATCCCCCATCCCACAAAAATACCACCAACATCATTTGACTCCATAAAAGTTTCGAAAATTTGGCAAGTTTGCGTAGGCCTTCCACCATATCATCCGCATAGCCACCACCGACTTCCGCAACCTAACCCATTTTGTTACATATAGCATTAGTGGTTGCTTGAGTAGTGATTCGAGTCTCCTAAGGTGTTTCGGCTACTTAGGGACAATTGCTTCTTCATCAACCACCTCCTCCACTTCCGCATAGGCGTGCCCACCATACACTTCCGCCACCCCCAACTTAACCCAATAGTTGTTTGAACTTGTTTGAGTTCTGGCTTGTGTCTCCTAAGGTGTTTCGGCTACTTAGGGACGACAACTTCAACTCCGACATGTGTTTTGCCCATCACCCCACTTCTGCATTGCCTAGTGCAAAACCACCACCGCTTTCCGCTACCACCATTTGACATTTGTCATTTGAGATTTTGAGTTCGCGGTTTTTGCGTTTCCTAAGGTGTTTCGGCTACTTAGGGATGAGTTCCATCATCTTGGTATCTACATCAAGAACACCGCGAATCATCATCGCAAAGGACGGTAACCTCGACGACTCCATTGTATATTCCCCTTGCAAATTGCATTGATAACCCCTAGCCCATTTTGCGTTACTTGCCTATCGAGACTAGCCATTTGAGTATTGCCGGCAACGTTACTTGTGCACATTAGTGATCTACACCATCCATTGCATACATACCATATCATATAGGTATCATCTCTTGTGTCACAAGTTTTTTCCCGCATATACACAATTGCTATCTTGGTTTGTGCATTGTGCAAAAGTGGCCATAGAAAAAAATAAAGCTTTTAAGCAAAAGAAAGAGAGCAAAGAAGCTTGTAAGCAAGTGCCATAGCATCATACCACATTGCACATAAGATTGTCATATACGATCATCTTGGATCATCTTGAGAGAAACACCGGGAACCTTACATACATAGCATACTTGGGATAGAAGTTTATCCATTTTGCATCTTATAGGTTGTGCACAAGTGTCGTATCCGCCTATTAAGCAATCGTGCTAGCGTCTCTCTTGAGTTGTGCAACACGAGCGCTTTCCGTGGATTCTACATTTTGTGCTCATTCCTTGGTTGCACGACCCCATTTATCTATCCGTGTGTGTGTTTCCGTGTGCCATTCTTTGCTATTGGTCCATCTTCACTTGAGAATTTGTGAATCTCTTTCAACATTATTGACTCTTGCTAACATTTTGCATTAAATTTTTGTGCCACTATCCTCACCGAGCTCCACCGTAAGCTTTACTTGTGTAGGTGTGAGAACCGACAAGGATTGGTACCAATAGTGCTATTTCATTGTCCGCATTTGAGTGAACTTGATTCATTGTCAACATCGGTCAAGGTACATTGGTATAAGTTCTTCTCTTTCTCCCACTCATATTTGCTCGAGTCTTATGATGGATAGGCGAGGCATTTCATCTCCGGTCTACGACAACAACAACGACGTGAACAACTACATCAACAAAGCGTCCATCTTCGATCTACAATGACAAGTGCAAAGCACACAATCAAGATTGCGAGAGCGCATCGAGAACATCTCCATCGACATTCATCACTCCTAAGCAAGGAGAAGGGACTACATCGACAAGAAGCTTGCCGCACATAAAGAGGAGCAAGATGCAAGGATGGAGGAGATTAGAGCCTTGATCAAGTCTACTACCCCTTCGTCATCTTCAAGGCGGCGACATTCAAGCCACAAGTCTTTGGAGCGCAAACAAGATGCAAGCGCAAGTCGTCCAAGTCAACATCTACATGGCGACCAACATCACATTCGTGATCAACATCGTCAAGAAGGGCATGTCACCTCCAAGCATCATGTGCACGACGACGACGAACGCCAAGGAGCTCAAGCACGACAACGACATCATCATCATGAAGATGCTCCACAAGCGCAAATGCACAAGTCCCAACAAGCCCTACTTCACGCCAAGTCGAAGCTTCATAAGCAAAAGAGAAGACCGCGAGACAAGCACCACCAAGACGGCGCTACGGCTACAACAACCACTTCGGCATCTTCGCCAAGTGCTATCACGACATCTTTGCCTTTGGACGTACGGCATCTTCGCCTACTTCCCACGTGTACGCCTACTTCGACTTCATCAAGTCCAAGGCGACCACATACAAGTGAGGGTGACACTTCCATCTTCGGAAGCCCCCCAAGGAAGATTGCCGAGCATGGGAAATTCCCTTCGGTCATGGAAACGAGCTACAAGGTGCCACATCATATGGACCTCCAACACCAAGACGGCAACAAGACGGTCGAGGAAGGGCCATCCCCTTTGACCATGCCGACGAGCGCGAACCTCTTCAACAACATGAAGACGGCGCCCACATTGGACTCCTCCTCTGAGTCAAGCTACGCGACCGCGCATGGAGACAGTTGCACCAACATCTCTCCGACACCCACATATGAAGAAATGCCCCAAGTGCCATGTGAGGAGAGCCACCACCACATGAGTGACATGAGTGACTCCACCATACGTGACATTGAGAGCATTTCCTATGAGAGGATGAGTGTGACCACCACTAGCCCCACACATGAGAGCATACCACACATCTTATGTGAGGTTGAGCGCCATTTGAGTGACTCCACCAACCATATGAGTGAGAGCATCCTTGAGGGAGTGAGTGAGCCACAACACTTAGTGAGTGAGGTAGTTGACACGGCATGTGAGGCCACTATGATTTCTAACGACTTAACCTCTACTCCTAGTGTGTTTTCTTATTTGGTGCTAGGTCTCCTACATGACGACATGCCTATCCCCGACGAGTCCATCCCTCCAATGGGAAAACCGATGGCCATGGTGGACGATGATGCACCCCCACATGGTTCCATCAACATGAAGATGATAACGAGACGATCTTCAACACCTCACCTACAACATATGGGCGACGCTCCAAAGGTAACATAGGTGATGGTGCTTCTCTTGTCCCACTAGTGGACTCTCTTACCATCGATTGCTCCCATGATGTTGACCCACCTATTCCCATGCTTCATGCTAGTGAGACTTCTTCATGCCTTGACTTACCTATTTATGATGAATATGATGATGAGCATGTTGAGTTGCCTAGTTGTGATGCTATGCTCCATAGGATATCATGTGAAAATTCTATTGGTCACATCATGTTTGACAATCCATTGAACTTGTCATATGCTATGAGTGAGATCTCCCATATTGCATCATTACAATCTCAACATAGTAACTATGCATGCCCCATTAAAATCAATCCCATTTGCACTTATGGCATAGATGACGAGATGATGGTCATTGGCTTTTGTTTTTCATGTGATGATATTGCCATGCTTCCTTTACATGATTTGTGCAATTCATCTACTATGCCATGCCATGATCACATTGAACCGAATATGCATTGTTTTGGATGTTGCCAATATTCTCCACGTGATGTTTCTACTCTTGCTCATGAGGCGACCCCCATAGTTTCCTCATACATATTAGGAGATCTTGATGCATTTCATACTTTGCATGATTTCCATGATTGCTTTCACCATATGCATTTCATGAATAACAATGCTCTAAATATTGCTCGTGATGCATTACACAACTTGAGTCTCCATTATGCCATACATAATAACAAACCTCTCATGATGGATGACATGTTTCTATATCACGCATCTCATTTATTTGAGCATTGGCTATTCTGTGCTCACCGACACATGCATGTGCGCATCATGATGTATGATGTGTACATCTACCACGCACACACAATTTTTCCTTTGTCTTTGTTTTGTGTAGGTACTCATGTATACTCGTCAACCTCTCAATCCCAAGAGTTGACGAAACGAGCTCTTGAGAGCAACGATGCTTTGGGATCCCGTGGACTATCCTTACCACCGTTCCATTCGCGCAAAGACTACGTGCATCTCTTCTACTTGGCTCTCACATGGCTATGGGCCATTTACCACTTGTCACCTTATGCTCATTTTACCGTGTTCACTTTGCATGTTATACTTGCTTCTATGCCTTTGCCATGCAATTATGACCCATGCTTGCATCTACCCATGATTGACTCTATGTGTATTTGCATGCTTGGTGGAGATCCTTGTTGCTTTTGCCATGTTTATCATGTGCCCCATGCTATTGTTGATTGTTGTGTTGGGAGAGTCATGATGCCCCATTGCTATTTACATATGGTCTCTCACCAATACATTCATGCTATTTTCTTCATATCTTGCTTTCATGTCTGTGCTATGACATGTGAATTATTCATGCCCATTATTTGCGCCAATGACATGCTTGCCATGATTCCTTCTAGTATGTTGCATCTTCGCACTACTAGCTTGGTTGAATTGATTGCTATAATTGCTTTCTTGGTTGCATCACCCATGTTCCACTATCACTTGCTTTCTTGGGTTGATGACATATATGCTCATGCCTCTCACATGATATATCTTGATCATTGTCTCTTGTGTCCATTAGTTGCCTCTCTCATATCTACTTGTATTGAGTGCAACCATACTATGCTTATTGATCTTGGAGACCTTGAAATATTACTTGTGATGCATGCTTGTTTGATTGAGCCTATTGCATTTGGTTGTTCTTGCATTATATGCCTCCATACTATGAAATACTCCCTTGTACTTTCTTATGATGAGCATGATGCATACACTTGTTGGGTATCTTACCACACGAATGATAGGTTTTTCACTTCCGCTAACCTCATTTGTTTTTCCGAGTGTTTGTCATGTTCTTTCATTTTGAAGGATTCACAAGGCGGTGCCGTTATGCGACATATTGGGTATGTGAAGACATACATGATGTACGACTCCAACATCTTTGGGAACTTTCTTGAGGTGAACTCCTTCCCTTTGAGCCATCCTCAAATACGCATATTGGATGGGTCACTCTTTCATTGTTGTTTCCTTCTTGTTGTCTACATGTTACATCTAGTGAACGGAGGAACGACATTGGATATTGGCTACATGGACCTTCACATTGAGGAGCGCTCGCACTTCTTGGATGCACCTTCGAAACTCCACTCATGCCACAACGTCGAGCATTGGTACACCAACACCTCCATATTTGTTGATTGTGCTCATACATGTCATGCTCGATGGACATATCATATTCACCACAAGTTTGCACCCTATGCATGGATTGACTCACATTATGCTTGTCTTGTTGCATCTATTTCCATGTCATCCATGATATATGAGCCTGTGCATTTCCTTAGCAAATTTGTTGTGATCTTCCTTGATGGCATATTCATACATAATGATCATATTGTCGACCATCAATTACATGATAATATCCACATATTAAGCATCCATTGCCATGTTCATGCATTTGATAAACCATCCCATTATGACATCATTTTGCATCGTGGTTGCATTGCTAATATTCATAACACATTTGTGTACACAATGATTGCTTTTCCTCCCATGAATGCTTTGCATCTCATTCTAGATCAACTTGATAAGCTTCATGCGCTTTGTCACGACCAATCTTGCTGCACGGACTCATTCTTACATGATGGACACTTTGTGTGCGCTAACCATTGTATTTCCGAGTGTTGCTTGTGTTTGCTCTTTTTGCATGTCTATCATTTCGGCGACACCTTGGACTACTTGGATTGCGCCATGTCTTCAACTTCATCCAACTACAAGTCCGTCCACGACAACCGTTTCCATGGTGATGAGGATCACGATCCGAGGTCGGATCTTTCACAAGGGGGTGGGGGAGGGAGATGATGCGGAGCATCCCACGGTCATCCCCATGTACACTCCGACTACTCTCCAAGCCCGAAGAGGACATATGACGAGACCTCGAATATGCACCATTGGACACAAGGTGAACTCGCTCCTCTTCGAACCTTCACTTTCTACATGTGAGACATGGCTACTACCTCATGCATGGATCTTGCATATACTCAGGTACGACCGAGACGACCATGGAGAATCCAAGGACCGAGGCCAAGCATGGAAGAGAAGGAGGAAGAGAACCCGGCCGCCCCAGAACGAGCGGTACTACCGCCCACTCCAGGCGGTACTACCGCTGAAGCCACCCGACCGGTACAACCTCCTAACCACCGCCCGGGCGGAACAACCGGCCGACTACTGCCCAACAACCGGTCCACCTTCTGTGATCAAGCGGAGCAAGGCCAGTGCTGCACCGGTTTTACCGGTTTCTGCCATAAAACCGGAACAACCGCCCCGATGACCGGAACAACCGCTGCCCCTTCGGCGTACACCTCCAGAAGCTAGCGCCTGGGCTTCGAGCGGAACTACCTCCCCGTCTGACCGGTACTTACCAGCGGTACAACCGGCGACATGACCGGTACAACCGGTCTGTCTGTGCACAGTGTATTGGGTCGAGCCCGTGTACCCCTTCGCCCTCACTTACCCCTTCGTGGCTCTAGACTATATATACTCCTCCACCTCCTCCTAGTTAGGTTTAGCGTTGATTTAGCTCAAGTTAGAGATAGAGCTTCGCTCATCCATCGGATCTCCTCCTCGTGAGAGACCGCGGCCTCTTCGGAGTAGATCCTATCGGATTCAAGACCCCCTCGTGGGAAGATCCCCTTGTGGATTCAAGGCCTCCTCGCGGAGAAGAACGATTCCTTTGTATCCTTACCTTTGTTGACTTTGAATCTCGTGTATCTCTTTGTGTTCTTCGATCTAGCACTTGTGTGACCGATTCCTTGTTGGTTGAGTGTTTTCCCTCGTTCCTCCCCGTGATTTCCCCTTTGTGCTTCCGCGTGTTCTTCGTGATTCCCCATAGGATCCACTCCAAACATGAAGGATCGACGCTATAGGGTTCCACCCTACATCAAAAGAGCTCAAAAGAGAACGAGCCAAACAAGCTTTTAAGCAAGAAGGAAAGATAAGAATAGAGCTTATAAGCAAGAACCATAGCATCATACTACATTAAGATTGTCATACATCATATCACCGGAATACCATACATATAGCATACTTGGGATATAAGTCGTTTCATTTTTGCTTAATAGGTTGTGCACAAGTTTCGTTCCGCCTATCGTGCAATCGTGTTAGCGACTCTCTAGTGTTGTGCAAGAAGAGCATTTTCGTGGATTCCACATTTTGTCTCATTCCTTGGTTGCACGAACCCACTTATCTATTTGTGTGTGTGTTTCCGTGTACCATATCTTGCTATTGGTCTACTTGTTGCATTTGAAAATTTGTGAATCTTTTCCAACATTATTGAGGTTCACTAACAATTGCATCAAATTTTGTGCCACCATCCTAACCGAGCTCCACCATAAGCTTTTACTTGTGTAGGTGTGAGAACCGACAAGAATTGGTACCAATTGTGTTATTTCCTTATTACATATTTGAGTGATCATTGTTCCGTCTTCAACATCGGTCAAGGTACATTTGGTATAAGTTTTTCTCTTTCTCCCACTCACATATTTGCTTGGAATTATGGATAGGCCAAGTTGTTCTACCAACCCACTCTTCATCGAGCAAGACGACGACATGTCATCATATGTAACCAAGAGCTACCTCTTCGGTGCACAAAGAGCTTTGCATCAAGAACAACAAGCAATGAGCGACCGCATCGACAATCTCGCCACTGACTTGCGACTCTCCGAGCAACGAAACAGAGACTACTTCGACAACAAGCTCGACGCACACAAACAAGAGAACGATGCAAGAATGGACGAGATTCGTGCCTTGTTGGTAAACTGCTCTTATACCACCCCGTCCTACTCAAGACGGAGCCGCTCGAGTCGACACTCCGACGACACCCTCTCCTGCTCAAGTACACCGACATCAAACACTCTACGTCGAGCCGCACACCAAGACCGTCAAGCAACTCGCAATCCTCTACACGACAATCATTCACATGAGCAAGTCGACGAGCAAGCACATCGTCATTGCCAAAACCAAGCTACTCTTGCACAAGCACAAGAAAGGCAACGTCAACTCACCAAGAGGAAGAGCGAGCGCGCCAACACCAAGACGAACAAGATGCCGAGGCTTAACGTCTTCAACAAGAACTACGCAAAGCTCAAGCACTTGAGGTGCAACGTGCCCTTCAAGAGTCAAGTTGAGCCGTCACCAACCACAAACGAGATATGCGCAATCAAGAATAAGCACTTCGCGAAGAAATTCAAGAGCAAAACTACCAAGCAAGAGTGCATCGTCAAGTTCCTCAAGCTCCTCCACAAGCTCGACAAGCTCCTCCACAACCTCAAGTTCACCAAGAGCATGATGACTATGGATCCTCCACACCAAGAGCAATATGAGCTTGACAATCATCCATGTCAAGGGCGTCATGATCACCCTCGACCCCAACACAATGAAGAGCAATGATACGGCAAGCTCAAGTTCACCATGCCCAAGTTCAATGGATGCAATGATCCCGAAGAGTACCTTTCATGGGCATTGAAGGTCGACGAGGTCTTTCGTTTGCACAACTATTGGGAAGAGAATAAGATCGCTATGGCATCCCTTGAGTTCCAAGACTATGTGCTTATATGGTGGGAACAAGTCCTTGAGCGTCGAGAAGCAAGAGGTGAACCACCAATCACCACATGAGATCAAATGAAGGATGTCATGCGAGCACGCTTTGTGCCAACATACTACAACCGCGGCCTCTTCAAGAAACTCCAACTCCTCAAGCAAGGAACAAAAGAGCATTGAAGAATACTACAAGGAAATGGAGATTGCCATGATAAGAGCCACTGCCACGGAAGATGATGAGCAAACTATGGCGCGTTTCTTGAATGGCCTCAATCATCCCATCAAGAAGATTGCCGACTTCTAACCCTACTCCAACCTCATTGAGCTCGTGCATCAAGCTACCAAAGCGGAACATCAAGTGCAAGATGACTTCAAGTACGCCAAGTACTCATCCAAGAGCTATGGTTTCTCCAACAACCAAGCTTCAATGACTCCAACACCTTCTACCTCAAACAAGCCATCTACAAGCAATGGCGACAAGTTGAGTTACAAGAAAACTTCGACAACCTCAAGTCATCCTCCTACTAAAAGCAATTTCAAGCCGAGAGCTTCATCATATACTCCAATAGATGAGACCGTCAAGACAAGTTCCATCAAGTATTTCACATGCGGTGGCCGAGGACACAAGTTCTTTGAGTGTACCAACAAGCGCACCATGATCCTCAACAACGACTGAACCTATGACTCCATGAGTGAAGAAGAAATGGAAGACTTTGAGCAAGTGGCCATGCACCGACACGTGAACGAAGATGAAGATGATCAAGTCTTTTGTGATGAGGATTCAAGCCCCGCTCTCGTTGTCTCAAAGGTCTCGACTCTTCAACATCAACAAGATGAAGACCAAAAATGCCATATCTTCCACACCAAGGCCGGCATCAATGGAAGGTCCGTCAAGGTCATCATCGATGGAGGGAGTTGTCATAACTTGGCAAGTGAAGAACTATGCTCCAAGATCTAATTGGTCAAGATGAAGCACCCGCACCCCTACAAGGTTCAATGGCTAAGCGACTCCGGCACTATCCAAATCGAGCATACGGTACAGGTTTCTTTCAATATAGGAGCATATGAAGACACTTTGGAGTGTGATGTCTTCCCGATATCCGTTTGCCACCTCCTTCTTGGTCGACCATGGTGTCGGTGTCAAAACTGGTAGATCTCGGGTAGGGGGGCCCAAGTTTTGCGTCTGAGGATCAATAGTAACAATGGAGAAGGGACACAGCATTACCCAGGTTCGGGCCCTCTTAATGGAGGTAAAACCCTACTCCTGCTTGATTATATTCGAGGGTATAGGGGTTGCAAGAGTTGATCTACCACGAGATCGATTTGGCTAACCCTAGATAGTTAGCCTAGCAATGTTGTGATCCTGTCTCTGATCTACCCTCTGGTTTATATAGACAACGAAAGGGCTTAGGGTTGTACAAAGTCGGTTTTACAAAAAGGAATAAGATATCCGGACACCTATACTTGCCATCCACGCATGTGAGAGTCCCCGCCGGACACAAGAGATAATCTTTTGTCTTGTGTCTTGATGGCCCACCAGTCCAGCCCACATCAATAGACTGGACGCCCGAGGACCCCCTAATCCAGGACTCCCACAGTAGCCCCTGAACCAGTCTTCAATGATGATATATTCGGTGCATAGATTGTCTTCGGCATTGCAAGGCGGGTTCCTTAGAGAATACACATCGGCTTTCTTCTGCAAAAATAATTGTATCCGACTTTTCGCAATAAACACAACCCTTAGCCGTGAACGCAGGATATAGAAAAAATGTGAACAATGTCTTTTATGGACAACTCTTTCCACGAAGCGTTAGACTCGATCCTTAATCATTTTGAACCGTTTTCACGCCCCGTGTTCCGCTCTTCGAGGTCACACCTCATTGGCACGTCCTGTTGAAACAGAGATCGTGCCCACTTAACACGGGATTGCATATCAATGATATTTGGGTAATCCAACCGTTTGCGGCGCACGCATCCATCGGGATCAGGCGAGATTCAAGGCACGAGTGGGTGGTGGTTGGTATTTTTACTGCCTATAAGAGGGAAAGGGACCCCCACTTTCCTCCCCACACCTTCGCATCTCCTCATCCTTCCAATCTCCCCAGCTCTCTGCGCTCTCAAAGTCTTCGCCTTTCTCACCACCACAACAACCTACTCCGAGCATGGCTGGAGCTGGCTCCAAAGGCAAGTGGGAGGCCTTCTCCGTGACGGAGGAGAACATAGCAGATCTCAGGAGTGCGGGGTACCTCACCGCCAAAATCAAGCACCGACTTCCCTCTAAAGGTCAAGTCCTTCCTACTCCAGAGCCCGGTGAACGGGTTGTCTTCCTTCTCCATTTCCTTAGAGGGTTAGGTTTCCCACTCCACCCGTTCGTCCGCGGACGTATGTACTACTATGGGCTAGATTTCCACGATCTAGCCCCAAATTCCTTTCTCCACATATCGACGTTCATAGTCGTGTGTGAGGCCCTCCTCCACGTACGGCCACACTTTAGCTTATGGCTCAAGGTCTTCAATGTGAAACTAAAGGTGGTTGACGGGCAGCACGCGGACTGTGACGGGGCTATGATTAGCAAGCTGCCAAACACCACTTGGCCCAAGGGGGACTTTATGGAGACCGTGAAGATCTGGCAACAAGAGTGGTTCTACATCACCGAACCACGCCGCCCCAACTGGGCGGCCATCCCGAAGTTCAGATCCGGACCCCCCATGAGGCTCATTTCCTGGAATAAGAAGGGCATTGACTGGGTGTCCCAGACAGAGGTGCTGATGCTGCAAACGTGCATCACCAATGTGTTGGGAAAGAACGTTGGTTTAACCAACGTGATATAGATCATGCTTTTCCGTCGTATTCTCCCCTGCCAGCGCCGAGCTTCCCCCATGTGGTAATTCAAGCCGGAGGATCCGCGGACGCTGGAGCACTTCTTCGGCGCTACGCACGGAGGGATGTGGAAGCTGCCTTTTAAGGCGCAGAAGAGCAGCTGGACCATGGAGACCGAAGACATGGGTATCAGCATCGCGTATCCGGCCTCTCTAGTAAGTGTTCGGTTCCCCCGAAGACATATCTAGTCATATGTTTACACACATATTCGGTCTATGCCGAACTCATCAACCCGTCTCTTATTGCAGGGTTGGACCAAGAACTCAGAGTGGATCAAGTGTCTGGCTCCGTTGCCCAAAAACCCAGTTACTCCTCAGCTGGAGAAGATGCTAGTTCCGACACCTTATCATCCGCTGGAGAAAAATGCCAAGAAGAAGAGCAAGGGGCCCAAGAACGGGCCCCACCGCAAGGGCCCTCTGGATACATTGTCCGAAGAGGTCGAGCCCATCTCCTCTCATGAGGAAGACGAGAACGAAGAAGAGGACGAGGAGGATGATGAGGACGTGGAGAGCGACTCACCCCTCAGGACGAGGAGGGGGAAAAGGATGGGCCCCAAGGACTTAGAGGGGGCAACGCCGAAGAAAGGGAGACTGGTCCTCTTAGACAGTTCGGACACAGAGTCTGAACACATTCCAGGGCAGGCCCAAAGGGACAAGCCCCTGGCCAAGACGTAAGTTTTAGAAATTCCCTCGTTAAAATTATTTTAGTCTGACTTCGTCGTGCTCGTCCTCCTTTATACTTTTCAGCCCTCCGCGCGAGATCCCGATCCCCTCTTCTTCAACGGGGAACTCTTTAGCCCTCGAGGAGGCGGAGAGTGATGGCCCATCCCGTACCTTTTCTCCCCCCGCCATGGAGGACACCGATGTGTCATCCCAAAGGCCGTCTCCTGACCGAGGAGGGGTGAATGAGACGGTCCAGAAGGCGCCCTAGGACAACACCTCGGGCGCTGTAGAGCGGGGCACGACGATCCCTACAACCATCGAGGGTGTAGGAACTCAGCAGTCCGGACCCTCACCGAACACCGTCCCGGAGACTAGTACGGTACCGGGTTCGGATCAACACCCCCCTTCAAAGGAGGGTGGAGGAGAAAGAGCTCTGTCGGCGGCCTCTGTCAATCCGAAGGCCACTGACAGTATGCGAGATGCACTGGAGCATGCCTTCGTTGTAGAGGAACACCGCATGCTTATGGGTGTGGCTATGGAAAAGGTTCAGTCTGCAAAGAGCGGGCTGACTAAAGCCTTCCACAGCCTGTTATCATGCTTCGAGGTAAGCAGCATAATATTCTTCATAAGTATTCTATGTATGTGTGAGGCGAAGCCCATGTATAGACAGTAGCCCCTGAGACTCTGTCCGGATTAGGACAATCCAAATAGAGGATCCTTAATAAGTATATCATGCACTGTTTTTTTATGTCCCAGGTTTCGAAGCTGGCGGCTACTGCCCAGGCCGCGAAAATTGCCGAACTCAATCGGAAACTCCGGTTGTCTGATTAGGAACTCGACTGTACCAACAAATGGTTTGAAGAAACTCAAGGTGTGCGGAGTGTCGGTATACCCAGCAATTATGTTCATGTGTAATTAGTTTGAAACTGACTAAGAATGTTATGAACATACTTTCAGTTGGCACGGACGAGGTCGAGTCCCTCAAGAGGGCCCTTGCAAAAGCTAAGAAGGAGGCAAAGGCGAGCAAGGTGGCTGCAGACAAGGCGGCCAAGGCTTTGGAGGAAGAGCAAACTGCCCATCAAAAACATGAGGCATGGGTAGAGGAAATAGAGCAGGAGCTCAAGGATGCCACCGCGAGGTGTGAGTCCTTGGAGTAGAAGAGTTCGGAGCAAGCCTCCGAACTCACCAAAGCTCTGGAGAGCCTGAAGGAGGCCCGGATTGATGCCCAGGGTGCTCGCCAGGAGATATAAGATGCGAAGCAGATTGCGGCTGGTAAGGCCTTTATTATGCAGAGTAAATATAGTAGTAAGAGGTATGTCTTCATGACCAGAGTTTGAAGTTCTCCATGTACCTTTGCTGATCTGCCGAGGAGCATTTCGGATGCCGCCACATTCTTTCGAGCCGAAGAGGGGAGCTCGACGGAGAAGTTATTCTGGTCGCAATATCTTGCGCCAGAACCACCCGTGGCCCTGAGCGACCAGCTAAAGCAGCTGTCCAAGCTGCACAGGGTGGCCGGACTGGCCATGAAGGATGTTATAATCCGCTTGTGGCCAGCCTATCCCATCCTGAACAGTCACTTTGGACTCGTGCAACGGCTAGTGGAGGCGCTTCCTCAGATTGATGCCTTCAAGCGGTCGTCCTGTATTGAGGGTGCTCGGATGGCCTTCGCATGTGTCAAGGTGCAGTGGGCAAAGATGAAGGCCGCCGACATTGCTATCGCTGGGCCGCCTGAGGGGAAAGAGCACTGGCGGCCGGAGAACTACTTTGACGAGGTCCTCGAGGGAGCCCGCCTTGTGGAGGGACAGTGTTCGAAGGATGTCATCTTTGAGTAGTTGAGTCCGGCTTGTAAGGGTCATGTAATGAACTCATTGTGTATGATATCTATGATTTAGTTTATCCTCCTATTTTGTTGTTTATATGTCTGAAAATTTACCAGTCATCGGCTTCAATCCCATGTAAATATTACTTGGGTGTTCGTGATGGCATGACCACACTTAATCCAATGTCTTGGTCCAATGTAGGAGGCGTCATGCGAAAGTGAACTAGGTAATTAGACTAGGCGTCTTTAGTACTTTCACTTAGCCATAAGAGTCCATTGGTGGCGCTAAGTACTAGCCCCTTGTTGCATGATCGGCGAGCTAGAGTACGGCGCCTTTGCAACGCGACTGGTCAAAAACCTAGCCCCTTGTATGACACGACATAAATCGCGAGCGATTCATAGTGTAACACTAAGTCGCCGGATCGCTGACCCGCTCTCGCTTATCATGACAGTCCGTTTTTGGCTTTCTCTACTAAGGTACTTGACCGGACGAACCGGAAATACAATTGCAGCAGTTCTCCCTTTACTACCTTAGCTAAACTTGCGGAACGTAAGGTGGCAAGCACAGGAGCCGGGCAACCCAACTGTAGACCAAAGACATGATTCGGAGCAGATGCATATAATGCAATATCCAGGATGCTGAAGAGTTCCCTATGGGTGTTCGGACTTAATCAGTTTAGCGGGGCTGAGTACAGCCCCTAGCACGTGTCGAACCACGTGTGTCTGTCGAATATAAGGACTAGCGCAGATGTCAAGGGAAAAATTCAACACCCAACCAAAAAGGTGGTAATTATCTGTGCCCTTTGTATCTTTATTGATATTTTGATGACAGATAATGCTGTTCAGCGCTGAGGTCATATTACATGCCTAAAGAAGAGAGAATTTTACATAAGGGGAAGTCTAACACGGGGCCTAAAAACCATAGTTCGGAAAAGAAACTTTAATGATGCCCTGCCGCACGTCTGCGCCTTTCCTCCTTAGTAGCGAGTCCTTTGAGAGGAGTGTTTGATGGCTGGGACATGCTAGCCTTCAAAGGATCTCCTATGACAACCATCTGGTAAGTGGGGCTCTTGATGAACCTGCATAAAAAGGAAAAGGATGGGGGTATGTGGTCGGTTTATTGTCAAGCCGGGCAATGGACCTATTCTGCAGCGTGCCTCCGGCGTCGCCCAAGGTATTTTTAGTGCGTAATTATGTATACACGATAGTTGAACCGTCACCTGGTGGGGCGATCGGTGGAGGCCGAACTGCTAATCAATGTCTGGATGCGCTTCTCTATGCGCAAACCGGACTCGTTTGGATGCGTCATTGGCTTTATTGGCCTGTGAACTGCTCAGCTAGATAAGGCTGCTATACACTTCGGCTGCAAGGGCCGCAGTGTGTTCTTCAGTATGGAGTGAGCGCTCCATATTGCCATTGACTGTAATGACGCTGCCAGGTCCGGGCATTTTGAGCTTTGAATAAGCATAATGGGGGGACTACGTTAAAGCGGGCGAAGGCAGTTCATCCGACAGTGCGTGGTAACCACTGTGGAAAGGGACGGTGTCGAAGATTAACTCTTTGCTGCGAAAGTTATCTGGGGAGCCGAATACTACCTCCATTGTGATTGAGCCCGTAAAATGGGCCTCTACTCTTGGTATCACACCTTTAAAGGTAGTGTTACTAGGCTTAATTTGTGATGGGTCAGTCCCCATCTTTCGGACAATATCTTGATAGGTTGAGACTGCTTCCTTCGTCCATGAGGACTCTAGTGAGGTGGTATCCGTCTATGATTGGGTCAAGGACCAAGGCGGCCGAACCCCCGTGGCGGATACTAGTTGGGTGGTCCCTGCGATCGAGGGTGATTGGGCAAGCTGACCATGGGTTAAACTTGTGGGCGATAGGCTCTACAACATAGACGTCCCGTAGCGCGCGTTTGTGCTCGCTTTTGGGATGTGAGTGACATATATCATGTTCACTGTTTTCACCTCGGGGGGAAATTGTTTTTGACCCCTGGTGTTCGGCTGATGGGGCACCTCATCATCTTCGCTTGGGGGCCCTTTGCCCTTGTGTTCGGTATTTAACTTACCGGCCTATTTAAAAACCCAACAGTTCCTGTGGTATGATTTGCAGGCTTATCGGGTGTGCCATGAATCTGACAGGGCCTCTCAAGGATTTTATCTAAATTGGATGGCCCATCTTTGCCTTTGAAAGGTTTCTTCCGCTGACCAGACTTTGGACCGCTGAATTCGGCGTTGACTGCCCTATCGTCTGCGTTGTCGCTGCTGACATTCCGACGTTTGTTTTTATTGCAGCGAGGTTTACCGTTGCCATCCCGTACCTCAGAGGTGTCGGGGTCGCCTGAGCTGTTGCTTCTATGAGCCAACCAACTGTCTTCGCTCGCACAGAAGCGGGTCATGAGTGTCGTTAATGCTGCCATGGTCTTCGGCTTTTCCTGCCCTAGGTGTCGCGCGAGCCATTCGTCATGGACGCTGTGCTTGAAGGCCGCTAAGGCTTTGGCGCTCGGACAGTCTACAATCTGGTTCTTTTTACTTAAGAACTGATTCCAAAACTTGCGGGCTGATCCCCCTGGCCGCTGAATTATGTGACTCAAGTCGTCAGCATCCGGTGGCCAGACATAAGTGCTGTGGAAGTTAGCCCTAAAGGCATCTTCCAAGTCTTCCCAGGTTCCAATGGAGTTTTCTGGGAGGTTGTTTAGCCAGTGTTGTGCTGGTCCTTTCAGCTTTAGGGGGAGAAATTTAATGGCATGGAGATCGTCTCCTCGAGCCATATGAATGTGGAGAAGGAAGTCTTCAATCCAGACGGCCGGATCCGTCGTTCCATCGTATGGTTTGATATTTACGGGTTTAAACCCTTCCAGAAACTGATGTTCCATAACCTCATCAGTAAATCATAAGGGATGTGCGCCTTCTCTATATCTAGCGATGTCGTGGCAGAGCTCGGCTGGCATCTGGGTTCGGTACTGATCGCGTACATAGTAGCAGTCGTCACGCTGGGCTTCATAGCCATTATCTCATGCCGGGGCATGTCCCCTTGATCCATATTGATCTAGTCTGACCAGCTTTGTAGGCTAGGTCACGTTGCAAGTCGTATGTATATCCCACGGCTGTAGTCTCCCTACCTCTTCGGCGAGGGGGTGCGGGTTGGTGTTCGGCTTGATATGCCGCTTTGTCCCGTCCACATGGTGGTCGGTCTGGTTGGTCTGCCTGATCGTATTTTGACAGTATTGGTTCAAGGACTTCGTCGTCGAATTGAGGCAGCAGCTTGCGCCTAGGGTAACTTTTGGCAGGTCGCTCTTGGCTGTATTCCTCGGCGGCCAGGACCTTAGTCCACCTTTCGTTCAACATGTCTTGCTCTTTTTTGAGCGGTGGTTCTGCTTCCTCTTCAGGCTCTGAGTTGTAGCAATAAGCTGTTGCTTGAAGCGTTCTTGGTTGAGGGGTTCCTCTGGGACAATGAAGTCCTCGTCACCGAGGCTGACCTCCTCTTCGGATTCTGGCATGTAGTTGTTATCCTCTGCATCTTCGTTATCAGCGTGTCCAGGGCTGTATTCACCTTCTTCCCGCTCGTCCTGTTCGTATGTGGGCTTGATAAGGTGTTCATTATCTTCGGCGCCATCTGGAGTCTCGTTGTCTCTGGTGCCGGTATCACTATCCTTCTCCCGACGCGATCGGGAGCGACGCCGTTGACGTCAGCGATTTGGTGGTTTATCGACGGGTCTATCCTCATCTAGGCTTGGGTTCTCCTCGTCGTTCTTCGGAGTGTCCATGATGTATACATCATATGCTGAGGTGGCCATCCAACGCCCCGTAATGGGTGGGACTTGGCTTTGTTCGGCGTCGGCATCATCGTCCATGCCGTCGATGTCTTCGGACGCATAATCCAGCATGTCGGTTAAGTCCTCGAAAGTGGCTATCAAGTGGGTGGTGGGTGGGGCGTAAAATTCCCTGCTCTCATCTCCCAGTCTAGGCTGGGTGCAGTTCCGAGGTAAAGCCTACATGATGGTGAGAGACTGCATGAGACCCAATGCTTCATCCAAGAGCGGGAGCGGGAACTGCGGGTCTGCCGCAATGTGTTCGTCTTGGAGTACCTAATCGGACCGCTAAGTGCAGACCTCGGCAGTTTGGCACGGTTGCCCAGAGCTAGGTTTAAGCCTACGTCTGGATCTTCGGAAGGAAGTTCGATAAGGGGGAGAAGTCCAACGGGGTTTACGTTCTCGTCTTCGAACGATGAAACCTACCCCGGATCTAAGGCCGAGGTGAGTGCTGGTGTTGACCCCTGGATGAGATCCGACAGGGGATCCGAAGAGTCTTCTTGGATGGGACGCAAAGTGGCGGCCGAGGCCATGAACCCATCGAAGACCAAGTCTTCTCGGATGTCAACGACGTAGTTCAGTTTTCCAAACCTGATCTGGTGGTTGGGGGCGTAACTATCGACCTGCTCGAGGTGGCCGACCAAGTTGGCTCGAAGCACGAAGCCACCGAACACAAAGACCTGTCCAGGAAGAAAAATCTCCCTGACGCAGCGTCACCATGGACGAAGAGGTGACCCATTGATCCTACTATCGACGACACAACGGAGCTCTCAATGAAAGCACCAATGTCGGTGTCAAAACCGGCTGATCTCGGGTAGGGGGGCCCAAGCTGTGCATCTAAGGATCAATAGTAACAATGGAGAAGGGACACACCGTTACCCAGGTTCGGGCCCTCTTAATGGCGGTAAAACCCTACTCCTGCTTGATTATATTCGAGGGTATAGGGGTTACAAGAGTTGATCTACCACGAGATCGATTTGGCTAACCCTGGATAGCTAGCCTAGCAATGTTGTGATCTTGCCTCCGATCTACCCTCCGGTTTATATAGACACCGTAAGGGCTTAGGGTTGTACAAAGTCGATTTTACAAAAAGTAATAAGATATCCGGACACCTATACTTGCCATCCACGCATGTGAGAGTCCCCACCAGACACGAGAGATAATCTTCTGTCTTGTGTCTTGACGACCCACCAGTCCGGCCCACATCAATAGATCGAACACCCGAGGATCCCCTAATCCAGGACTCCCACACATGGAAATTTGGCCGCGGCGTCATCCACAATGGGCGTACCAATCACTATAGCTTCAAGATGAAAGGAAAGGAGTGCGTGCTATGACATATGTCTGCAAGTCAAGTGATCGCCGACAAGCAATCCACCCATCATGGAGAAAAGAGTGAGAGAGCGACCCACCCAAAAGAGAGTGAGCACCACAAGCCAAAATCGAGTGCCTCCACGATGAGCGACAAGAAGAACTTAGTTATATTTGCCACCAAAAGTGAGATGAGAGAACTGTGTGAGAACCCATCAAGTGTTATGCACTATGTCCTTTTGTGCAAGGACGAGGCACCAAAAACTAACACCTCTCACAATCTACCTTTAGTGTTGTCTTCTCTTTTGCAGGAATTCCAAGAAGTTTTCCTCGATGAGCTACCTCCGGGACTACCTCCACTACGAGGCATCGAACACCGAATCGACCTCATCCCCGGATCACCTCTACCTAACAAGGCTACATACCGTGTCAACCCCGAGGAAACTAAGGACATCCAATGGCAAGTACAACAACTCATCGACAACGGTCATGTACGTGAAAGCTTGAGCTCTTGTGCCATCCCAGTAATCCTTGTTCCCAAGAAAGATGGTACCTATCACATGTGTTCCGATTGTCGTCCCATCAATGCTATCACCATTAGCTATCGTTACCCTATTCCACGCCTAGATGATATGCTAGATGAACTTAGCGGAGCTGTCATTTTCTCTAAAATTGATCTTAAAAGTGGCTACTATCAAATACGCATCCAAGAAGGTGATGAATGGAAAACCGCATTTAAGACCAAATTTGGCTTATATGAATGGCTAGTTATGCCAATGGGTTTATCAAAAGCACCCGGTACTTTCATGAGAGTCATGCATTCTATTCTTCGACCCTATATTGGTGTATTTGTTGTGGTCTATTTTGATGATATTCTTGTCTTTAGAAAATCCCTCAAAGTTCAAGTCACCCATCTTAGAACCATGTTGCAAACCCTTAGGAAAGAGCACCTTTACGCTAATATGGACAAATGCATTTTTGGTGTTGATAAGCTTGTTTTCTTGGGTTTTGTTGTGTCTTCTAAGGGTGTTCATGTAGATGAATCTAATATTAATGCTATTAAAACTTGGCCCCAACCAACCAACTTGCAACAAGTGTGTAGTTTTCTTGGTTTAGCCGGTTTCTATCATAGATTTGTGAAGAATTTTAGCACCATTACTTCACCTTTGCATTCTTTGAGTAAGAAAAATGCGCCATTTGTTTGGGGACAATCCCAAGATACCGCATTTAATGAGCTTAAGAATTTGCTTACTCATGTTCCTGTGCTTGCATTACCCAACTTTGACAAACCTTTTGAAATTCATTGCGATGCTAGTGGTAATGGCATATGAGATGTGTTAACGCAAGAGAAGCGCCCCATAGCATACTTTAGTGAGAAACTTTCCGGAGCGCAACTCAATTATCCCATATATGACAAAGAGCTATATTCTTTAGTGCGAGTTTTGCGTAAATGGGAACATTATCTTCGCCCTCATGAATTTATCATTCATACGGATCACGAAACGCTTAAGTATCTTAAGGGTCGAACTAAGTTAAACAAGCGTCATGCTAAGTGGAGTGAATTAATTGAGTCATTTCCTTATGTCATCAAGTACATCAAAGGTAAGGAAAATGTTGTTGCGGATGCTCTTTCCTGCATATGCATGCCTGTCACTAAACTTGAATTGAATGTCATTGGCTTTGAGCACATAAAAGACTTGTATGCACATGATCCTACTTTTGCAATTCCATATGCCAAGTGTTTGATGCATACATATTGGGAATGCTATTACATCAAGGATGATTATCTTATGAGAGCTAACAAACTTTGCATTCCCGAGTCTTCTGTTCGTTTGCTCCTTTTGCAAGAAGCTCATGAAGGCGGACTAATGGGACACTTTGGATGCGACAAGACATTCGCGACGCTCTCCAGGAACAATTTTTGGCCCAGATGTTCCGCGACATCTCACACTTCACCAACCGATGCTCTACATGTCGCAAAGCTAAGTCAAAAGCTCAATCCCACGGTCTTTACATGACACTTCCTATTCCATATCGACCTTGGGAAGACATTAGCAAGGACTTTGTACTTGGTTTGCCTAGAACTCAAAATGGAAAGGATTTCGTGTTTGTTGTCATGGACCGATTCTCTAAGATGGTTCATTTTATCCCATGCAACAAGATAGACGATGCTTCACATATTGCAAATCTTTTTTGTAGGGAAATCTTGCGCCTCCATGGAGTGCCAAAGACGATTGTCTCGGACCGCGACGTCAAGTTCTTGAGTTACTTTTGGAAGACTCTATGCGCCAAGCTCAGAATCAAGCTCTTGTTCTCTTCGGCATACCATCCTCAAACCGATGGCCAAACGAAGGTGACAAACTGAACACTCTCCACTCTACTACGCGTGTTGGTCAAGAGGAACATCAAGGAGTGGGAGGAGTGCCTACCCATCACCGAGTACGCCCACAACCGTGCAAGACACTCCACAACCGGCAAGTCCCCCTTCGAGGTCGTCTACGGTTTCAACCCGTTGTCCCCATTGCATATTCTTCCTCTTCCACTACAAGAGCGCATCAATTTGGACGCGAGTGCGCGAGCAAGCTACCTCAAGAAGATGTATGAAGATACAAGGCACACCACCAAGCGCCAAGTACAACACTCGCGACCAAGCTCAACATCAACAAGCAACCCATGATATTCAGCATCGGAGATCTTGTGTGGCTACACCTTCGCAAGGAACACTTTCCCAATGAATGCAAGTCCAAACTTCTACCCCGAGCTGATGGACCCTTCAAGGTGCTAGCACGCTACAACAACAACGCTTACACGATCGACCTGCCAAGCGACAAGTACAACATGAGTGACATATTCAATGTCAAAGACCTCTCGCCATACCATGGTGATGAAGCTTTCGATCCGAGGTTGGATCTTTCCCGGGGGGGATAATGCGGAGCATCCCACGATCATCCCCATGGACGTATCTACATCTCCCAGGACACCACTTGGACCAATGACAAGAGCTCGAGCAAAGGCTATCGAAGATAAGGTGAACCCGCTCCTCTCCGAACTCCCACTTTCTACACATGAGACATGGATACTACCTCAAGCGGAAACACTATGTGTGATCAGGTACTTGGAGGAAGGCTAGGTAGAAGCTACATCCAACGGACAAGACGAGAAGGACACTGAGTACAAAGGACAAGAAGAACAACTACCAAAGAAGCTCCAGCGAGCGGACGTCCGCCCAGGACTGGACGTCCGACGCCTGAAGCTCCAGCCAGCGAAAGTACGACCAGGACCGGATATCCGGCGCCTGAAGGCCCAGCCAACCCAAGTCCCAGCCTACGAAAGCTACAGCGAGCGGACGTCCGCCCAGGACCGGACGTCCGGGGACACTTTCCCATCGAGCGGACGTCCGACCCCCACCGGACGACCGACAGTTCCACACTCGAAGCGTTCCAGCATAAATCCAAAGCGACCGGATGACCGGCCATCTCCGGACGTCTGGTACCACGTGTATAGAACGTAATTAGCGGAAGTCCGAGCCTTACCGAACATCCGGACCTTCGCGAGCGACCGGGCAGCCAGTAGATACCGGACGTCCGCTGCGTGTGTGTGCGCGGCTTGGGGCCCGAGGCCCATGTACCCTTTCATTCCGCCCCCTTTTGCACTTAGACTATAAATAGACCTCCTCCTCCTAGTTAGGGTTAGCAAAGGATTATCTCATATTTGTGTGAGAGCTTTGCTCATCCACTTGGTTACTTCTCCATCGGAGTTCACGACCTCTTCGGAGAAGATCTCCCAAGTGGATTCAAGACCCCATCATGGGAAGACCCTTCAAGACCTCCTCATGGAGAAGACCTTTTGTATCGTCCTACGTTGACTTTGAATCATGTGTCACTCTTTGTGTTTCGAGGATCTAGCATATGTGTGACCGGATCTTGTTGGTTTGAGTGATTCTCTCGTGTTTCCCCTCGTGATTTCTCCTCGTGTTCTTCGTGTTCTTTGTAGGATTCCCTCCAATCATGAAAGATCGGGCATCTAGGGTTCTACCCTACATCACATAGTGCTACGTCTTGAGCTTGCGTTGGTTCTCCTCGAAGAGGAGAGGGTGATGCAGCAATAGTAGCGTAAGTATTTCCCTTAGTTTTTGAGAACCAAGGTATCAATCCAGTAGGAGGCTCCTCAAAAGTCCCACGCACCTACACAAACAAACTGAGAACTAGCAACCAACGCAATAAAGGGGTTGTCAATCCCTTCACGGCCACTTGCGAAAGTGAGATCTAATAAAGATAGAATGGTAAGGTAAATATATTTTTGGTATTTTATAATATAGATGCAAAAAAGTAAAGATGCAAATAAAAGTAGATTGAAAGCAAATATGATAAGAAATAGACCCGGGGGCCATAGGTTTCACTAGAGGCTTCTCTCAAGATAGCATAAGTATTACGGTGGGTGAACAAATTACTGTCGAGCAATTGATAGAAAAGCGCATAGTTATGAGATTATCTAGGCATGATCATGTATATAGGCATCACGTCCATAACAAGTAGACCGACTCCTGCCTGCATCTACTACTATTACTCCACACATCGACCGACTCCTTCCTGCATCTAGAGTATTAAGTTCATAAGAATAGAGTAACGCCTTAATCAAGATGACATGATGTAGAGGGATAAACTCAAGCAATATGATATAAACCCCATCTTGTTATCCTCGATGGCAACAATACAATACGTGCCTTGCAACCCTTTCTGTCATTGGGTAAGGACACTGCAAGATTGAACCCAAAGCTAAGCACTTCTCCCAAGGCAAGAAAGACCAATCTAGTAGGCCAAACCAAACTGATAATTCGAAGAGACTTGCAAAGATAACTCAATCATACATAAAAGAACTCAGAGAAGATTCAAATATTATTCATAGATAAACTTGATCATAAACCCACAATTCATCGGATCTCGACAAACACACCGCAAAGAGTTTACATCGAATAGATCTCCATAAGAGAGGGGGAGAACATTGTATTGAGATCAAAAAAGAGAAAAGAAGCCATCTAGCTAATAACTATGGACCCGTAGGTCTGTGGTAAACTACTCACAACTCATCGGAGGGGCAAGGATGTTGATGTAGAAGCCCTCCATGGTCGATTCCCCCTCCAGCAGAGTGCCGGCAAAGGCTCCAAGATGGGATCTCACAGATACAGAAGGTTACGGCGGTGGAAATTGTGTTTCGTGGTGCTCCTGGATGTTTTCAGGGTACGTAGGTATATATAGGAGGAAGAAGTACGTCGGTGGCCGCCCGAGGGGCCCACGAGACAGGGGGGCACGCCCTATAGGGGGGCGGCCTCCTATCTCGTGGGGTCCTCAACTGCTTCTTGACTTGCACTCGAAGTCCTCTAGATCACGTTCGTTCCAAAAATCACGCTCCCGAAGGTTTCATTCCGTTTGGACTCCGTTTGATATTCCTTTTCTTCGAAATACTGAAATAGGCAAAAAAAACAGCAATATGGGCTGGGCCTCCGGTTAGTAGGTTAGTCCCAAAAATGATACAAATGTGTAAAATAAAGCCCATAAACATCCAAAAGGGGTAATATAATAGGATGGAACAATCAAAAATTATAGATACGTTGGAGACGTATCACATACCTTGTTCAATCTCGTTACCGGCAAGTCTCTTTACTCGTTCCGTAATACATCATCCCGCAACTAACTCATTAGTCACATGTAACGCCCGGATAATTATGCTACAGTAAACCCCTGTTAATGGTGCCATGTCATCGAATTTACTGTGGTTAAGTTCGCGTTGATTCAAAGTCGGTTCCATTTTCAAATTTAAAATGAGTAAAAAGAAAAGGAAAAAGTAAATAAAATAAAAAGAGAAGGCAACACAAAAACCAGAAAAGAAGCCCCCTTCCCCACTGGGCCGTGGCCCAGCTGGACCACCAGACCACCTGGCCGGCCCACCTCTCCCTCTTCCTTATCCCCCACGCACCCAAAATATCTGAGCAGCTTGCCCCACTCCCCCCACGTTTCCCTAGCTCCTCTCCCTCTCCCCCCGATTGGATCTAGGTTGGGGCAGTTCCCCCGGCCCCATTGAGCGCCGCCCCTGCCTCCTCCCAGGCGCCCCCCACTCAACTGGATTGGGGAGGGGCCAGATCCTGCGCTGCCCTGCGCCTGCGACGCCAGCGCCCATCTCTGACGCCGCCTCGTTGAAGCCGTGCTCTGCCACCTCGTCAGCGCCGCTCCACCGCCTCTCCCTCACTGACGGCAACGCGCCCCGACACCCCCTTCCCTGCTCGCAAGTGAGCGTCGCCATCCCCCTTCGCCCCCTCTCTCCCTGGCTCGCCACGATCACCGCCCTCCCCGCCCGCGGTCGACGCGCTCCGGCCCTGCCCGTTGCGCGCTCACCGCACACCTCTCCCCATCGCTCCCGCACACGGCCTCACTGGCCCACGCCCGCGGCCACGGTGCTCGACCGCGCCGCTCGCGACCCGTGGCCGCGCCACTGTCGCCTCCTACTGCTGCGAGCTGCTGCAGATGCCGCTTCTCGCCGCCACCAGCTGCTCATCGCCGTCACCGACCACCACGCCGCCCCGCCTGCGCTTCGGCCGTGACCCAGACTCCCCCTTCGCTCGCTGGCCGGCCTTCTCTGCCGTGGCCGGCGTCACCGCCCCCCTAGTGGCCTCGGGCACACATGGGTGCCCACGCCCGCACCCGTTTCACCTGCCCCGCTAAGGCCCCCTGGGCCACTGACATTGGGGGCCCACACCCCTGTTTAAAAAAAGAAGTTAAAAAAACAACTTTAATAATAATAATAATTAATTGGTTTAATTAACAACTTAACTTAATTACTTCTGTTCAATTTACCTAATTAACTAGTTTAGTTAACTAATACATGCTTAATTAACTATGCCCATGACACGTGGGCCCCGGTTAATACTTTGACCAGTCAACAAACTGGTTGACTGCTGATGTCATGATGACATCATGCTGATGTCATTATTCATTTATGTCGAGTTTAATAATTGATAATAAATTTAGAATTTGTTTTAAACTTCGGATAATCATAATAAATTATCCGTAGCTCAAATGAAAAAGTTTTATACATGAAAGTTTCTCAGAACAACGAGACGAATCCAGATATGTTGCCCGTTCATCCGCCACACATCCCTAGCATAGCAAACTTTGAACCTTTCCCCTCTGGTTCATCTGTCTGACAGATGTCTGGAACCGGGAAAACTTTCCCAGATGTTTCCCCCTTCGCCCGTATCGCCTAGCGCTGCGTTAGAACACCTCTAGCCCCGCTTATAATCATGTTATGTATATGTTTGCATGTATTTACTATTTCTTCCCCCTCTTCTCTCCGGTAGACCCCAGGACCGTTGCTGATGCCCCTGTGATCAACTACGTCACAGACGACTCTCTTCCCTTTCAGCGGAGCTTCCAGGCAAGCCCCCCCCCCTTTGATCATCCCGATATCGCCCATTCCATTCTCTCATGCTTGCATTAGATTTTGCTACTGTAATTGATTTCTCCTATTCTGTTGCATAACTTGCTTTTGTACCTGTTGTGGTACCTTACCCGCTTACCCCAAACTACTTAGTATAGGTTGGTTAGTGATCCATCAGTGACCCCCACCTTGTCCTTGTTGCTCCTGCTTCATCATCGATGACTCGATCAACGTGATCGACGACCAGATCCCGACACCTCACATCACATCATGCCCCTATTGTTGCTCGACTCTGCAGAGGTACTATCGAGTGTCGAGGGTGGTAACTCATAACGCACTCCTGATGATGACTCTTTAGTGTAGCTATTCGGTTCTGGTCATCGAGGGTGATTCTTCCTTGACCACTCCCGATACGACTCTGTCATGCAACCCCTCAAGTGTGAACCTCGAGGGTGGCTCCTCTTACGTTCACCTTGATGGCTACATCGAGTGGAATCCACCGAGGGTGATTCCCGGGTTTTCCCTTGATGTTTGGACACATGGTTACCTTGACTTTACCTGAGACCTGGTGAAAGTCGGGCGGGCCCGGAGAGCACCCGCAAGATGGTTACGTGGCACGGCCGGGCATTCTGGGACCTTGCCGTAAGTCCACGAGATGGGGCGACGGGGTCACATTATCGCGAGTCTCTGCTCGCCTCCGCAAGCTAATAATACACTATGGTTTGGGTATTTGTTCTGTGTTGGCCTATGGCCTTTACGCACCAACCAACACACGAGAATAGTTATGGGCCTCGGTGTCGTGGTATCAGCCGAAGCTTTGTCAGACGTCCAGTTTAGCAGTGCGGCACGGCTGGGCCGGCACCATCCTGTAGTGGTGGAGCCTGGACCTGCCCTGTACGCAATGATCCGGAGTGCAACGGGCGATGGGCCCAGACCCTGGAGTTCTTAGGATGTAGACCGACGAGGACCTCTCCGCTGAGCCTAGGTAGGGCTACGATGTGTTAATCTTCTGAGGCCGGGCATGGCCCAGGAAAGTGTGTCCGGCTAGAGTAATAAAGTGTGTTGGAAAACGTGGTGCACCCCTACAGGGAAGATTATCTATTAATAGTTGTGTCCACGGTAACGGACGTTCAGACTTATATCCTGATCTTATACAACTACAAATGTATACCTGATATATGTGGCTCCGAGATTGCTTTCTTGCAAGGAGTCGAGGAAGGATCTCTGGGCGTTGTTTCTACAACATGTTTGTTAAATGTTAAAATGCTATTCTTTACTCTTCTACATGCTGCAAGATGCTTGGAGCTGCTTGAAGATGCTAGTCTTCGTTAGGCTAGGCCTTCCCCCTCTATTCTGGCATTCTGTAGTTCAATCCACAGATACAAACCTTCCATTTGATACCAATGCATACCTAGTATAGAGGTGATGCTTGCGAGTACTTTCGATGAGTACTCACGGTTGCTTTGCTACCCTTTTCCCCCCTTCTTTCTTCTTTCTGGTTGATGCAACCAGATGATGGATCCTTGGAGCCAGATGCCACCCTCGTCGACTACTACATGGAGGCCGCCGAAGACCAGGAGTAGTTAGGAGGTCCCAGGCAGGAGGCCTTGCCTCTTCGATCGTTGTTGCTTTTGTGTTAGCCTTCTTAAGGCATCCTTGTTTAACTTATGTATGTACTCAGATATTGTTGCTTCCGCTAACTCTTGTGTATCGAGATATGTATTCGAGCCCTCTGGCTTGTAACATAAAGCTTGTATTCTTTAATTTGTGTCTAGAGTTGTGTTGTGATATCTTCCCGTGAGTCCCTGATCTTGATCGTACACATTTACGTGTATGATTAATGTATGATTGAATCGGGGGCGTCACAAGTTGGTATCAGAGCCGACTGCCTGTAGGAACCCCCTTTCCAACTCCTTGGCCGAAGTTGAGTCTAGTGTTTGAAAAATTGTTTTACTAACATGGCTGTGTGGCTTACGGGCCCATGTCACCATTGGGTGGTATTAGGGTCTTTTACTCCTCGACCTTTACTCTGGGACTCTAATCTCTCTTCTATTTGGGTTAAATGACTTTGCTAACTATACCCTAGGGTCTCGTGATCACATCCATCCGGAGATTTGTATTATGCCTTTCTTGTATTGGGAGCCAGGATCTGCTTCACTTTGTTCATAGGCCGCAGGGTCCTTTTATCGAGGGCACCCAGCATCGTCCCCTACAGATTCCTTGCTCTAGTGGTTTTCTCCGACGCTGATGTAGCCTTTGCTATGTCTCATTGTTGTATCCTTCCATCGCGTGCATGTGTGTCGCCTAGTATGTCTAGGATGATCCTCTTGTCCGAACTCCTACTAACAATGTGTATTTGGCTCTATATATGTATCTATATGTCTTTAATGACTAATGCTTTGTACATACCACGCCTTTGCTCATTGTTCAAGTTACATCATGAATGACTCCTTACACCTGCTCCACCCCCCTGTTAAATTGCTTCCTGATGTTTTAGCAGGATGGTTGACGATCCTCCACCTCCACCCTAAGTTGCCGCAATGATGCAGCAGTTTGAGCTAAATCGTCAGTTCATGACTGGAGTAATGGCTCAATTTCCAAACCAGAATGCTCATCAACAGCCTGCCCCGGTAACACTGCAAGAATTCGTGTGCCTCAACCCATCCATTTTCCGCAACTCCACCAATCCTATGGATGCTGATGATTGGCTTTGTGACATCCTGTTTGAGATGGAGTCAACTAATGTTGCCCCTGCCAATTACGTCACCTTTGCGACATTCCACTTGAAAGGTCCAGCTGCTCAATGGTGGGAAAGCCACATGGGTATGCTGCCTGCACAGACTGTAACCACTTGGCAGGAATTTCAGTCAGCCTTCCGTGCACGACACATTCCTGAAGGTATGATGGACCAGAAGAAGAAGGAGTTCCGCAAACTCTCACAGGGCACTATGACTGTGGATGGATATCAAACGAAATTCCTTGAATTATCACGCTATGATGAGGATGAGGTATTCACTCACGCTCGCAAGCAAGAGAAATTCCGAGAAGGATTGCGTCCTGATATAAAGCTCGCACTTGTTGCTCATGACTGTGCAGACTTTGCGACGCTTGTCAGCCAAGCTTTCTGAACTGAAACTGGTCTTACTGAGTACCAGGAGTCGCTCAAGCATACTCGAGATGTTGGCTCATCCTCGAGTCAGCCTTCTCAGAAACGTCGAGTCTGGATCCCACACAATGTTCATCACTGACCTGCTCCAACACCAAGGCCGTCTTATGTTGCACCTCGTCTGCCTCCGCCATCGAGACAGCTAACCATTCAGGGTGGACAGTCCAATGATGTAGCTCCTCCACATAATGATGGTTTATGCCGCAAGTGCGGAGAGCCAGGGAACCATGCTTTCAACTGTCATCAGGTCAGCCGCAGAATTCATCACGTCGTCCTGTTGACCGTAAGAAGGGTCGTCGAAACCATCATACCGGTGGTTGCAGTGCCAGGTCGCCTACGGTGACTGGTGGTCAAGTCACCCATGTCAAGATTGAAGAAGCTCATGAGTCCCCAAAAATCGTGATGGGTACCCTTCGCGTTAATTCAGTGCCAGCTTCTGTTCTCTTTGATTCAGGAGCATCGCATGCTTTTGTGTCCCAACAATTTGCACAGTCACATGAGTTATACATGGAAGAATTACCCACTCCTCTAACGGTTCAATCCCCAGGGTCCAAGTGGCAAACCACAATGGTAAGCCCTCACAACCACATCGAGATTGGAGGTCTACTTTTTCCGGCTTCTCTCTATGTACTCGGACCTTCCAACATAGACATCATTCTTGGTGGAATGGTTGACCGCCCATAATGCTTTGATTGAATGTGCTACCAAGACAGTCCAGCTCACTCACCCTTCTGGCCAGACAGTCCAATACTCAACCCGAGCAGCTCAGGATGCCGAGAATCAGATATATGTTCTGAATGCATTGAATGCTTCACCTCTTGAGGGAACAGAGAACATTCCAGTCATTTGTGATTTTGAAGATGTCTTTCCAGGAATACCCCCTGCTAGAGCTGTTGAATTTGTCATAGACTTGAAACCGGCACTACTCCTATTGCCAAGCGACCCTACAAGATGCCGCCTCATGAGCTCCTTGAGCTTAAGGAGGAAATCGATACTTCACTTGGTCACGGTTTTATCCGTCCAAGTTCCTCTACTTGGGGAGCACCTTCTCTCTTTGTCAAGAAGGATGGAACGAATCGTTTGGTCCAACATTACCGTCCTATCAACCAGGCAACAATTCAGAACAAGTATCCGCTTCCCAGAATCAATGATCTGCATGATCAACTTGCTGGTTCCTCAATATTCTCTAAACTGGATTTGAGATTGGGTTACCACCAGATTCGGGTTCGTGAAGAGGATATTCCCAAGACTGCCTTCGTGACTCGCTATGGTTCATACGAGTACACCGTCATGTCGTTCGGCTTGACCAATGCTCCAACGACTTTCTCTCGTCTGATGAACTATATATTCATGGAATACCTCGACAAGTTCGCCGTGGTTTATCTGGATGATATCCTTGTATACTCCAAGAACAAAGAAGAACATGCTGAACACCTTCGACTTGTTCTGGAAAAGCTTCGAGAACATCGACTCTATGCAAAGTATTGTAAATGTGAATTCTGGCTTCCTGAAGTGACCTACCTTGGGCATGTCATCTCCAAGGATGGTATTGCCGTCAACCCTGAGCGAGTTCAGGCTATTCTCGATTGGACTCCTCCGAAGAATGTCAAGCAAGTCAGAAGTTTTCTCGGACTTGCCAGCTATTGCTGTTGATTTGTCGAGAACTTCTCCAAGATTGCCAAGCCCCTGACTGGTCTGCTTCATAAGGGCGGCAAGTTTGATTGGACAGAAAAGTGTCAGGAAAGTTTCCAGGCACTCAAAGACAAGCTGACTTCTGCCCCAGTGCTTGCTCCACCTGATACTAAGAAGGACTTCGTCATTTACTGTGATGCTTCACGTCAAGGATTAGGCGGTGTCCTAATGCAAGAGCATAGAGCGATTGCTTATGCCTCTCGTCAATTGCATCCTCACGAAGAGAACTACCCAGTTCATGACCTCGAGCTTGATGTTGTCATACATGCACTGAAACAGTGGTGACATTACCTTCTAGGTAATTGCTGTGAGATCTTCACCGACCACCAAAGTCTGAAGTACCTGTTTACTCAACCAGATTTGAACCTCCGCCACCAGAGATGGATGGAGATCGTAGCAGACTTTGATTTTGGTATTTCCTATACCCCAGGCAAGGCTACTGTAATGGCTGATGCTTTGAGCCGCAAGTCATATTGCAACCACCTCCAGGTTCACCAAGTTTAGCCATCGCTTGTTGAAGAATTCAGAAAGCTGAACCTCCATATTGTTCCTCTTGGTGCACTCGCTGCCCCTCATCTAGAGTGTCGCAAAATGAACCTCCATGATGTTCCCCATGGTTCTCTCAATACCCTGGTTGCTAAACCAGATATCGTGGACAACATCAAGGAGCTGCAGAAATATGACTTTCAAGCCCACAAGATTAAGCGCTACCTCACAGAAGGAAAGCCCTCATTCTTCACTGTTGCTGATGATGGCACTTTGTACTTCAAAGGCCGCCTAGTGGTGCCATGTAAGGAGAAAATCCTGGATATGACTAAGGAGGTTATGGAAGAATCTCATGACACTCCGTTGTCTATTCATCCCGGTAGCACCAAGATGTACCAAGACATTCGTCAAAGATTCTGGTGGTCAAACATGAAGCAAGACATTGATTGCTATGTTGATGAATGTGACGTTTGCCGTCGTATCAAAGTAGAACATCAAAGGCCTGCTGGAACTCTGCAACCTATCTCTATTCCTGAATGGAAATGGGACCATGTTGAAATGGACTTCGTCACTGGATTTCCCAAATCGCAGAAAGGTAATGATGCTATTCTTGTCGTCATTGACCGGCTTTCTAAAGTTGCACATTTTTTGGCCGTCAAAGAGACTATCACTGCAAGTCAGTTGGAAACTCTCTATATGTCCAAAATTGTTTCCCTTCATGGTATTCCACTGGTAATCAGCTCAGACCGTGGCAGCTTATTCACTTCAAGATTCTAGGCAAGTTTTCAAGAAGGTGTGGGAACTCATCTGTCATTCAGCACCGCTTTTCACCCTCAGTCTCACAGACAAGTTGAACGCGTCAACCAAGTTCTCGAAGACATGCTTCAAGCTTGTGTTATTTCCTTCGGCAAGAAATGCGAGGAATCTCTCCCATATGCTGAGTTCTCCTACAACAATAGCTATCAAGCTAGTCTGAAGATGCCCCCTTCGAAGTGTTATATGGACGAAAGTGTCGAACCCCTCTTAACTGGTCAGAAACTGGGGAACGTCCACTCTTCGGTCCGGATATTATCCAACACGCCGAAGAACAAGTCCGCGTCATTCGCGAGAATCTCAAGACTGCTCAATCACATCAAAAGAGTCAGTATGATCGTCATCATAAAGACATGGTGATGCAGAGCATCCTTCGACCATCACCATGGACATCACACCACCACCGCAAGCATGGAAAGGACCTACGACGAGAGCACGTGCACGCAACATTGAGAACGAGGTCACTTCTTTCCTCTTCGAGTTTCATTCGGTTTCACATGAGAATGAGTGTATACCTCAAAGAGACATGCTATGCACTCATAGGTACTTTGGAGATGATCGCGAGGAAGCACAGAGGAAGCACCAAGTTCACCGGAGACTCAAGAGAAAGGAGAGGGAGAAGAGCATGAAGACTCGGAGGCTCTGGAACCCCCGGGTGCCCGGCCATCCATGCCCCCGGGTGCCCGGGCCTTCGGTCGCCGCCTAGGCGCTGGCCCTGGCCACACCGGGTGCCCGGCCCTGCTAGCCTGGGCGCAGCCCCGCCACCCCGAGTGCCCGGTCAACTGGCCCCGGGTGCCCGGCCTGCCTCACTGGGCGCTGGCACGACCCCTCCCCCGCGCCAGCCGAGCCCACTCCGGGTGCCCGGCCCCGCCGCCCCGGGTGCCCGGGCCATCTCCCGCGCTGGCCCAGCACGCCCCCGGGTGCCCGGCCGAAGCCGCCCAGCCCCCTGCACCGACCCCGGGTGCCCGGGCCTGAGTCCCCCGGGTGCCCGCACCACTCCGAGGCCTACGTGCCTTTTGGGCTTTTTGCCCTTGTATCCCTCTCCCCTCTCCCAACTCGTCCCTATGCTATATAAGGACATACCCTAGCTCATTTGGAGGATAGCAAAGTATTTGATAGACATTTGTGAGCTTTGCTCCATGGATCCACTCCACTGGAGATCAAGACCTCCTCTTGGAGTGACCAAACATCAAGACCTCCTCCTTGGGGAAGGATCGCCATCATAGGATCATCAAGCCCTCATCTCCTTCATAGGATTTGGGATGAACTCTACCATGTATCTTATTTCCCTTTGATTGTTCATGTACCTTGTGGATCTTATGTGTTTGTTGGTCTAGTGGATGTGTGATTTGGACTTCTTCTTGAGTGTTCCTCTTGTTTTCCCTCTTGTGTTCATCTTGTTCTTGGGGATTCCCCCTCCAATTCATGAAATATCTTCACCTAGGGTTCCACCCTACAACATCTTGGTATCATGAGCCATGGTTTCTCATGAAATTGGAGCCCCCCATCTTGTTTTCTGGCCTAATTTTGTGTGTTCTTCCCCAATTTCGAAAATTCCCCACCAAAAATAGCCCCAATTTTTTTTGTGATTTGTTGGTTTGATGAGATTTGGTTGGATTCGATCCGTGGATTTTCTTGGTTTCAAGTGGATCTAGCATTCCCCCATCCATCTCCACCTTTCCCTCCACAAAATCCACCAATTTCTTCCATTTTGCCACGAATTTCTGCCCAAACCCAACACCCCCGGGCACTCGGACCTCAAACCCCGGGCACCCGGACCCCCCTGCACCCCCCGCTGACCACCCCGGGTGCCCGCACCCCCGGGCTGTTTGCCCCTTCCCACCCCCGGCACCCGCACCCCCAAACCCCGGGCACCCGCACCCCCCAGAATCAGCCGCGTGCACTTTACCGTTTCGGCCATAACGTTTGCTCCCGGAGTCCGATTTTGACGTTCTTTAGCTCGTTGAGTAGATATTAACATCCCCCATCCATCTAGCAACATCATTTGACTCCATTAAAAATTTGGCATTTTGGCATCTTTGCATAGGCCATCCACCATATCATCCGCAAAACCACCATAGCTTTTCGCAACTTAAGCCATTTTCGATCCATATAGCATTTGTGGTTGCTTGAGTGGTGACTTGAGTCTCCTAAGGTGTTTCGGCTACTTAGGGACGGTTGCTTCATCATCAACCACCACCACCACTTCAGCATTGCTAACTCCAGAACCACCAACGCATTCCGCTACCACCATTTGACATTTGCCTTTGGAGATTTTGAGTTTGTGGTTTTTACCATTTCCTAAGGTGTTTTGGCTACTTAGGGACAGGTCTACATCATCTTGGTATCTACATCAAGAACACCGCCACTCATCATCGCCGTGAGGTCATCATCGACATCGACCACTTCACCAATTTGACACCCTAACCGTAAGCAAGAACGGTACCCTCTATATCATCTTGGTATTGTGGTATCCTATCATTGTACATTCTTGCCATTACATTGTGAACCCCTTAGCCCATTTTGCGTCACTTGCCTATCGAGACGAGCCTTTGAGTATTGCCGGCAACGTTACTTGTGCACATTAGTGATCCATACCTTCCATTGCATACATACCATATCATATTGGTATCATCTTGGTATCATCAAATCATCCCTTGTGTTACAAGATTGTTCCCGCATATACGAAATTGCTATCTTGGTTTGTGCATTTCGCATAAGTGGCCATATGAAAAAAAAGAATAAGCTTTTAAGCAAAAGAAAAAGAGAGCAAAAAGCTTGTGAGCAAGAGCCATAGCATTGTTGGGGAACGTAGTAATTTCAAAAAAAAAATCCTACGCACACGCAAGATCATGGTGATGCATAGCAACGAGAGGGGAGAGTGTTGTCCACGTACCCTCGTAGACCGTAAGCAGAAGCATTATGACAATGCGGTTGATGTAGTCGTACCTCTTCACGATCCGACCGATCCAAGTACCGAACGCACGACACCTCTGAGTTCAGCACATGTTCAGCTCGATGACGATCCCCGGACTCCGATCCAGCAGGGTTTCGGGGATGAGTTCCGTCAGCACGATGGCGTGGTGACGATGATGATGTTCTACCGACGCAGGGCTTGGCCTAAGCACCGCAACAATATGACCGAGGTGGAATATGGTGGAGGGGGGACACCGCACACGGCTAAGGAACGATCACGAAGATCAACTTGTGTGTCTATGGGGTGCCCCCTGCCCCCGTATATAAAGGAGCAAGGGGGAGGGGGCGGCCGACCAAGGGAGGGCGTGCCAGGGAGGAGTCCTACTCCCACCGGGAGTAGGACTCCCTCTTTTCCTAGTCCAACTAGGAGAGGGGAAGGAAGGGAAGGAGAAGGAGAAAGAAGGAGAGGGAGGAAAAGGAGGAAAGGGGGGTCGGCCCCCTAGTCCAATTCAGTTTGGGCTAGGGGGGCCGCGCGCCCTGCCTCCTCTCTTCCACCACCTGGCCCATGAGGCCCATTACTTCTTCCTCGTATTCCCGTAACTCCCCGGTACCCCCGAAAATACCCGAATCACTCGGAACCCTTCCGATGTCCGAATATAGTCGTCCAATATATCGATCTTTATGTGTCGACCATTTCGAGACTCCTCGTCATGTCCCCGATCTCATCCGGGACTCCGAACTCCTTCGGTACATCAAAACTCATAAACTCATAATATAACTGTCATCGTAACGTTAAGCGTGCGAATCCTACGGGTTCGAGAACTATGTAGACATGACCTAGAACTGTTTCTGGTCAATAACCAATAGCGGAACCTGGATGCTCATATTGGCTCCTACATATTCTATGAAGATCTTTATCGGTCAAACCGCATAACAACATGCGTTGTTCCCTTTGTCATCGGTATGTTACTTGCCCGATATCCAATACCTAGTTCAATCTCGTTACCGGCAAGTCTCTTTACTCGTTACGTAATGCATCATTCCGTAACTAACTCATTAGCTACATTGCTTGCAAGGCTTATAGTGATGTGCATTACCGAGAGGGCCCAGAGATACCTCTCCGACAATCGGAGTGACAAAACCTAATCTCGAAATACGCCAACCCAACATGTACCTTCGGAGACACCTGTAGAGCTCCTTTATAATCACCCAGTTATGTTGTGACGTTTGGTAGCACACAAAGTGTTCTTCCGATAAACGGGAGTTGTATAATCTCATAGTTACAGGAACATGTATAAGTCATGAAGAAAGCAATAGCAACATACTAAATGATCAAGTGTTAGGCTAACGGAATGGGTCATGTCAATCACATCATTCTCCTAATGATGTGATCCCGTTAATCAAATGACAATACATGTCTATGGTTAGGAAACATAACCATCTTTGATTAATGAGCTAGTCAAGTAGAGGCATACTAGTGACGTTATGTTTGTCTATGTATTCACACATGTATCATGTTTCCGGTTAATACAATTCTAGCATGAATAATAAACATTTATCATGAAATAAGGAAATAAATAATAACTTTATTATTGCCTCTAGGGCATATTTCCTTCAGTCTCCCACTTGCACTAGAGTCAATAATCTAGTTCACATCGCCATGTGATTTAACACCAATATTCATATCTGTATATGATTAACACCCATAGTTCACATCGTCATGTGACCAACACCCAAAGGGTTTACTAGAGTCAATAATGTAGTTCACATTGCTTATGTGATTAACACCCAAAGAGTACTAAGGTGTGATCATGTTTTGCTCGTTAGAGAAGCTTAGTCAACGGGTCTGTCACATTCAGAGCCGTATGTATTTTGCAAATATACTATGTCTACAATGCTCTGTACGGAGCTACTCTAGCTAATTGCTCCCACTTTCAATATGTATCCATATTGAGACTTAGAGTCATATGGATCGGTGTAAAAGCTTGCACCGATGTAACTCTTTACGATGGGCTCTTTTATCACCTCCATAATCGAGAAATATTTCCTTAGTCCTCACTAAGGATATTCTTGACCAATGTTCAGTGATCTACTCCTAGATCACTATTGTACTCCCTTGCCAAATTCAGAGCAAGGTATACAATAGGTCTGATACATTGCATAACATACTTTATAGAACCTATGACTGAGGCATAGGGAATGACTTTCATTCTCTTTTCTATTTTCTGTTGTGGTCGGGATTTGAGTCTTACTCAATTTCATACCTTTGCAACACAGGCAAGAACTCTTTCTTTGACTGTTTCGTTTTGAACTACTTCAAAATCTTGTCAAGGTATGTACTCATTGAAAATCTTATCAAGCGTCTTGATCTATCTCAATAGATCTTGATGCTCAATCTGTAAGTAGCTTTGTCGAGGTCTTTCTTTGAAAAAACTCCTTTCAAACACTTCTTTATGCTTTGCAGAATAATTCTACATTATTTCCGATCAACAATATGTCATTCACATATACTTATCAGAAATGTTGCAGTGCTCCCACTCACTTTCTTGTAAATACAGGCTTCACCGCAAGTCTGTATAAAACTATATGCTTTGATCAACTTATCAAAGCGTATATTCCAACTCCGAGATGCTTGCACCAGTCCATAGATGGATTGCTGGAGCTTGCATATTTTGTTAGCACCTTTAGGATTGACAAAACCTTCTGGTTGCATCATATACAACTCTTCTTTAAGAAAACCATTAAGGAATGCAGTTTTGACATCCATTTGCCAGATTTCATAAATTGTGGCAATTGCTAACATGATTCGGACACACTTAACCATCGCTACAGTTGAGAAAATCTCATTGTAGTCAACACCATGAACTTGTCAAAAACCTTTTTGCGACAAGTCGAGCTTTGTAGATAGTAACACTACTATCAACGTCCGTCTTCTTCTTGAAGATCCATTTATTTTTCTATGGTTTGCCGATCATCGGGCAAGTCCACCAAAGTCCACACTTTGTTCTCATACATGGATCCCATCTCAGATTTCATGGCCTCAAGCCATTTTGCGAAATCTGGGCTCATCACCGCTTCCTCATAGTTCGTAGGTTCATCATGGTCAAGTAACATGACCTCCAGAATAGGATTACCGTACCACTCTGGTGCGGACCATACTCTGGAAGACCTACGAGGTTCTGTAGTAACTTGATCTAAAGTTTCATGATCATCATCATTAGCTTCCTCACTAATTGGTGTAGAAATCACTAGAACTAATTTCTGTGATGAACTACTTTCCAATTTGGGAGAAGGTACAATTACCTTATCAAGCTCTACTTTCCTCCCACTCACTTCTTTCGAGAGAAACTCCTTCTCTAGAAAGGATCCATTCTTAGCAATGAATGTTTTTGCCTTCGGATCTGTGATAGAAGGTGTACCCAACAGTTTCCTTTGGGTATTCTATGAAGACGCACTTCTCCGATTTGGGTTTGAACTTATCAGGATGAAACTTTTTCACACAAGCATCGCAGTCCCAAACTTTAAGAAATGACAACTTGGGTTTCTTGCTAAACCACAGTTCATATGCTGTCGTCTCAACGGATTTCGATGGTGCCCTTTTAACGTGAATGCAGCTGTCTCTAATGCATAACCCCCAAAAAATAGTGCTAAATCAGTAAGAAACATCATAGATCGCACCATATCCAATAAAGTGCGGTTACGATGTTCGGACACACCATTACGCTGTGGTGTTCCATATGGCGTGAGCTGTGAAACTATTCCACATTGTTTAAAATGAAGGCCAAACTCGTAACTCAAATATTCACCTCCACGATCAGATCGTAGAAACTTTATTTTCTTGTTGCGATGATTCTCCACTTCACTCTGAAATTCTTTGAATCTTTCAACCATTTCAGACTTATGTTTAATCAAGTAGATATACCCATATCTACTCAAATCATCTTGTGACGGTCAGAAAATAACGATACTTGCCACAAGCATCAACACTCATTGGATCGCATACATCGGTATGTATTATTTCCAATAAGTCAGTAGCTCGTTCCATTGTTTCGGAGAACAGAGTTTTAGTCATCTTGCCCAAAAGGCACGGTTCGCAAGCATCAAATGATTCATAACCAAGTGATTCCGAAAATCCATCTTTATGGAGTTTCTTCATGCGCTTTACACCGATATGACCCAAACGGCAGTGCCACAAATAAGTTGCACTATCATTATTAACTTTGCATCTTTTGGCATCAATATTATGAATATGTGTATCACTACGATCGAGATCCAACAAACTATTTTCATTGGGTGTATGACCATTGAAGGTTTTATTCATGTAAACAGAACAACAATTATTCTCTGACTTTAAATGAATAACCGTATTGCAATAAACATGATCAAATCATATTCATGCTCAACGCAAACGCTAAATAACATTTATTTAGGTTTAACACTAATCCAGAAAATATAGGGAGTGTGCGATGATGATCATATCAATCTTGGAACTACTTCCAACACTCATCGTCACTTCCCCTTCAACTAGTCTCTGTTTATTCTGTAACTCCTGTTTCGAGTTACTAATCTTAGCAACCGAACACGTATCAAATACTCAGGGGCTACTATAAACACTAGTAAGGCACACATCAATAACCTGTATATCGAATATACCCTTGTTCACGTTGCCACCCTTCTTATCCACCAAATATTCAGGGCATTTTCGCTTCCAGTGACCATTTCCTTTGTAGTGTAAGCACTCTGTTTCAGGCTTTGGTCCAGCTTTGGTCTTCTTCACGGGAGTGACAACTTGTTTGCCATTCTACTTGAAGTTTCCCTTTCTTTCCCTTTGCCCTTTTCTTGAAACTAGTGGTCTTGTCAATCATCAACACTTGATGCTCTTTCTTGATTTCTACCTTCGTCGATTTCAACATCACGAAGAGCTCGGGAATCATTTTCGTCATCCCTTGCATCCTATAGTTCATCACGAAGTTCTAGTAACTTTAGTGATGGTGGCTAGAGAATTCTGTCAATCACTATCTTATCTGGAAGATTAACTCCCACTTGATTCAAGCGATTGAAGTACCCAGACAATCTGAGCACATGCTCACTAGTTGAGCGATTCTCCTCCATCTTTTAGCTATAGAACTTGTTGGAAACTTCATATCTCTCAACTCGGGTATTTGCTTGAAATATTAACTTCAATTCCTGGAACATCTCATATGGTCCATGACGTTCAAAACATCTTTGAAGTCCCGATTCTAAGCCGTTAAGCATGGTGCACTAAACTATCAAGTAGTCATCATATTGAGCTAGCCAAACGTTCATAACGTCTGCATCTGCTCCTGCAATAGGTTTGTCACCTAGCGATGCATCAAGGACATAATTCTTCTGTGCAGCAATGAGGATAAACCTCAGATCACGGATCCAACCCGCATCATTGCTACTAACATCTTTCAACACAGTTTTCTCTAGGAACATATCAAAATAAACATATGAAAGCAACAACGCGAGCTATTGATCTATAACATAATTTGCAAAATACTACCAGGACTAAGTTCATGAAAAATTAAAGTTCAATTAATCATATTACTTAAGAACTCCCACTTAGACAGACATCTCTCTAGTCATCTAAGTGATCACATGATCCAAATCAACCAAACCATGTCCGATCATCACGTGAGATGGAGTAGTTTTCAATGGTGAACATCACTATGTTGATCATATCTACTATATGATTCACGCTCGACCTTTCGGTCTCCGTGTTCCGAGGCCATATCTGTTATATGCTAGGCTTGTCAAGTTTAACCTGAGTATTCCGCGTGTGCAACTGTTTTGCACCCGTTGTATTTGAACGTAGAGCCTATCACACCCGATCATCACGTGGTGTCTCAGCACGAAGAACTTTCGCAACGGTGCATACTCAGGGAGAATACTTCTTGATAATTAGTGAGAGATCATCTTAAAATGCTACCGTCAAACAAAACAGAATAAGATGTATAACAGATAAACATCATATGCAATCAAAATATGTGACATGATATGGCCATGATCATCTTGCGCCTTTGATCTCCATCTCCAAAGTACTGTCATGATCTCTATCGTCACCGGCACGACACCATGATCTTCATCATCTTGATCTATATCAATGTGTCGTCACATGGTCGTCTCGCCAACTATTGCTCTTGCAACTATTGCTATCGCATAGCGATAATGTAAAGCAAATATTTGGCACTTGCATCTTTATGCAACAAAGAGACAACCATAGGGCTTCTGCCAGTTGCCGATAACTTCAACAAAACATGATCATCCCATACAACAACTTATATCTCATCATGTCTTGACCATATCACATCACAACATGCCTTGCAAAAACAATTTAGACGTCCTCTACTTTGTTGTTGCAAATTTTACGTGGCTGCTACGGGCTGAGCAAGAACCGTTCTTACCTACGCATCAAAACCACAACGATAGTTCGTCAAGTTAGTGATGTTTTAACCTTCGCAAGGACCGGGCGTAGCCACACTCAGTTCAACTAAAGTTGGAGAAACAGACACCCGCTAGTCACCTGTGTGCAAAGCACGGCGATAAAACCAGTCTCGCGTAAGCGTAAGTGTAATGTTGGTCCGGGCCGCTTCATCCAACAATACCGCTGAACCAAAGTATGACATGCTGGTAAGCAGTATGACTTGTATCGCCCACAACTCACTTGTGTTCTACTCGTGCATATAACATCAACGCATAAAACCTGGGCTCCGATCATGGTGATGCATAGCAACGAGAGGGGAGAGTGTTGTCCATGTACCCTCGTAGACCGTAAGCGGAAGCGTTATGACAACGCGGTTGATGTAGTCGTACGTCTTCACGATCCGACCGATCCAAGTACCGAAGGCACGACACCTCCGAGTTCAGCACATGTTCAGCTTGAGGGTTTTGGGAATGAGTTCCATCAGCACGACGACGTGGTGACGATGATGATGTTCTACCGATGCAGGGCTTCGCCTAAGCACCGCAACGATATGACCGAGGTGGAATATGGTGGAGGGGGGCACCGCACATGGCTAAGGAATGATCACGAAGATCAACCTGTGTGTCTATGGGGTGCCCCCCTACCCCCGTATATAAAGGAGCAACGGGGAGGGGGCGGCTGGCCAAGGGAGGGCGCGCCAGGGAGGAGTCCTACTCCCACCGGGAGTAGGACTCCCTCCTTTCCTAGTCTAACTAGGAGAGGGGAAGGAAGGGAAGGAGAAGGAGAGAGAAGGAGAGGGAGGAAAAGGAGGAAAGGGGGGCCGGCCCCCTAGTCCAATTCGGTTTGGGCTAGGGGGGCCGCGCGCCCTGCCTCCTCTCTTCCACCACTTGGCCCATGAGGCCCATTACTTCTTCCTCGTATTCCCGTAACTCCCCGGTACCCCCGAAAATACCCGAATCACTCGGAACCCTTCCGTTGTCTGAATATAGTCGTCCAATATATCGATCTTTATGTCTCGACCATTTAGAGACTCCTCGTCATGTCCCCGATCTCATCCGGGACTCCGAACTCCTTTGGTAAATCAAAATTCATAAACTCATAATATAACTGTCATCGTAACATTAAGCGTGTGGACCCTACGGGTTCGAGAACTATGTAGACATTACCTAGAATTGTTTCCGGTCAATAACCAATAGCGGAACCTGGATGCTCATATTGGCTCCTACATATTCTACGAAGATCTTTATCGGTCAAACCGCATAACAACATACGTTGTTCCCTTTGTCATCGGTATGTTATTTGCCCGAGATTCGATCGTCGGTATCCAATACCTAGTTCAATCTCGTTACCGGCAAGTCTCTTTACTCGTTACGTAATGCATCATTCCGTAACTAACTCATTAGCTACATTGCTTGCAAGGCTTATAGTGATGTGCATTACCGAGAGGGCCCAGAGATACCTCTCCGACAATCGGAGTGACAAAACCTAATCTCGAAATACGCCAACCCAACATGTACCTTCGGAGACACCTGTAGAGCTCCTTTATAATCACCCAGTTACGTTGTGACGTTTGGTAGCACACAAAGTGTTCCTCCGATAAACGGGAGTTGCATAATCTCATAGTTACAGGAATATGTATAAGTCATGAAGAAAGCAATAGCAACATACTAAACGATCAAGTGCTAGGCTAACGGAATGGGTCATGTCAATCACATCATTCTCCTAATGATGTGATCCCGTTAATCAAATGACAATACATGTCTATGGTTAGGAAACATAACCATCTTTGATTAATGAGCTAGTCAAGTAGAGGCATACTAGTGACGTTATGTTTGTCTATGTATTCACACATGTATCATGTTTCCGGTTAATACAATTCTAGCATGAATAATAAACATTTATCATGAAATAAGGAAATAAATAATAACTTTATTATTGCCTCTAGGGCATATTTCCTTCAAGCATCATACCACATTGCACATAAGATTGTCATATCCGATCATATTGGATCATCTTGAGAAGAACATCGGGAACATCATACACATAGCATACTTGGGATAGAAAGCTCATACATCTTGCTTCTTATAGGTTGTGCACAAGTGTCGTATCCGCCTATTGAGCAATCGTGCTAGCGTCTCTCTTGAGTTGTGCAACACGAGCGTTTTCTTTGGATTCCACATTTTGTGCTCATTCCTTGGTTGCACGACCCCATTTATCTATCTGTGTGTGTGTTTCCGTGTGCCACATATTGCTATTGGTCTACTTGTTTCACTTGCGAATTTGTGAATCTTTTCCAACATTATTGACTCTTGCTAACATTTTGCATCAAATTTTTGTGCCACTATCCTCACCGAGCTCCACCATAAGCTTTACTTGATAGGTGTGAGTGAACAAGTCCGGTACCAATTCCACTATTCTTTCATCTCACATTGAGTGAAACGGGATACATCCTCAAGTTTGGGAAAAGGTAACTTGGTATTGTTTATCTCATTTCCTACTCACCTCTACTCAAGTCTTGTGATGGATAGGCAAGGCATTTCATCTCCGGTCTTCCACGACAACGATGGCATGAACAACTACATCACCAAAATGCCCATCTTCGGACTACAACGAGCAAGGCGATGCATTGAGCGACTCACCGCCGACATTCATCAACTTGAAGCACGGACAAGAGACTACCTCGACACCAAGTTGGCCGAACAAAGGGATCAAGTATGCGACATGTTGGCCAACTACAAGTCTTCTTCCCCTTCGTCATCTTCAAGGCGGCGACGCTCAAGTGGCCAATTTTCGGAACGTCATCGAGCTCAAGCACTACAACACCATCAAGATGAAGATGCTCGCGATGCATACACCTACAAGTCCCAAAAAGCTCTACATCAAGCTACGGCCAAACTTCATGAGCACAAGAGAAGACCGCGAGACAAGCACCACCGAGACGGAGCTACGACTACTATGACCACTTTCGCATCTTCGCCAAGTGTCATCAAGGCATCTTCGCCTTTGGACGTATGGCATCTTCACCTACCTCCGACGAGTACGCCTACTTCGACCTTCCTCCATGGTGACGGTGACGAAATGATCGAGCATGGGATTTTCCCTTCGGTCATGGAGGAGAGCGATGATGTGCCATCTTCGGCCTTCATCCATGGTGACGACGACAAGATGGTTGAGCATGGGATCTTCCCTTCGACCACGGCGACGTATGATGACATGAGTGACTTGTGCCACCATATTGAGAGTGAGAGTGACTTCACCACTAGCCCCATATATGATGAGTTGCCACAATTTCCATGTGAGGAGAGCCACCACCACCACCACTTGAGTGATTTGAGTGACTCCACCATATGTGACATTGAGTGCACCTATCTTGAGGGAGTGAGGGAGCCACCACCACATAGAGAGAGTGAGGAAGTTGATAGGGCACGTGAGGCCATTTGCATTGCTAACAACTTGACCTCTACCTCTATTGTGTCTTCTCATTTGGTGCTAGGTCCCATATATGATGATGCGCCGACCCACGATGACTTCGTCCTTCCTATGGACAAGACGATGGCCATGGTGGAATATGATGCACCCCCCACATGGTTCCATCAAGATGAAGATGATGACCACCATTTGGTCTTTGCCACCTCACCTACACCACATGAGTGTAATGACATCGGTAACATAGGTGACGATGATGCTCTTGTCCCACTGGTGGACATTCTAGACATTGATTGCTTGCATGATGTTGACCCACCTATTACCATGCTTCATGCTAGTATGATTTCCCCATGTGATGATTTACCCATTTATGATGAGTTTGATGATTGCCACGTGGAGTCTATTAGTTGTGATGCCATGTTACATAGGATTTCTTGTGATAATTCTCTTGGTCACATCATGTGTGACAATCCGTTTGACTTGTCATATGCTATGCATGAGATCCATCATATGTCATATTTGCAATCTCATCGTAGTGACTATGCATATGGCATTAAAATAAACCCAATTTGCACATATGGCATAGATGACAAGCCCATGGTTATTGGCATTTGTTTTTCTTGTGATAATATGGATATGCTCCCTTTGCATCATTTATCTCATATGCCATGCCATGACCACCTAGCTTTGGATATGCATTGTTTTGGATGTTCTCCATTTTCTCCATATGATGTTTCCACTATTGCTCATGAGGAGACCCCCATAGTTTCCTCATACATTTTAGGAGATTTTGATCCATCCCATCCTATGCATGATCCCAATACTTGTGTGCACAATATGCTTCCCATGAATAAACATGCTATTGATGTGCCATATACTTCTATGCTAAATTTGCATCCCCATCGTGTCATACACAATAACTATTCTTTCATGATGGATGACATGTTCTTATACCATGCATCAAATTTATTTGAGAGATGCTTATCTTGTGCTAACTCGCATGTGCACATACAAATCATGATGGATGATGTGTACATTTACCACGCGCACAATTTCTTTGGTTTGTGTTTCTTTTGTGTAGGTACACATGAATACTTGTCAACCTCGCAATCCCACGAGTTGACAAAACAAGCTCTAGAGAGCAAGATGGCTTGGGATCCCTTGGAGTGTCTTTCCCACCGCTCTCTTCGCGCAAAGACTTCACGCATTTCTTCTTCATGGCTCTCACATGGTTATGGGTTATCGTCCATTACATATTATATGCCCATCTTGCCATGTTCACTTTGCATGATATGTTCATTCCTATGCCTTTGCCATGCATTTGTGACCCATGCTTTGCATTAAACATGATGATTGACTCTACTACTTGTATGTGCATTTGCAAGCTTGGTGGAGATATTACTTGTTATTACCATGTTTGCTATGTGCTCCATTCCTACGGTGATACTATGATCTTGCTTTGTGCTCGTGCTTGCGATATGTCATGTGCATTGCCTATATCTCTTATTTGCTCACATGACGTGATTGCCATGATTTCCTCTAGTGTGTTGCATCTTCGCTCCACTAGTTTGTATGGCTTGATTTCTATGCTTGCTCATGTTGCATCCAATTCTTGGATTACTTGCTCATATCTTATGTTTGGTTGCAACATTGACATTACTTCACATATGCCATGTCCCATTGCTTGCCACATGATTGATTTGATTCCCTCACACATGATGAACAATTGCTATATCATTTGTGTTGAGTGCCACACTTTCTTCACTACACCATATGCACATTATGCTTGGATTGTCTTACACTTGACCCATGTGTTTAGACATTGCCTTTCATTTGGTGTTGTGAATGATTCTTATGCATACCATAGACCATTTATCGAGCACTTTATGCATGTTTGCTATGATCTTGAGGTTGATGCTTGCTATCTTGTCAAACATATTTGCATCACTACCTCACATTTCCATGCTTGTTTCCATCATGTCCTTGATTGTGCTAAATTTATGTGCTTACATGCTATGCCACACTCCCTTGTCACACCATATGCTATGTTTGATGACAACACTTGTTGGGTGAATCACCTCTTGAATGCTTGGTTTTGCTTTAATGCCAATCACATTTGTTTTTCCAAGTGCTTGTTATCTTTGCTCCTTTTGAAGGAACTACAAGACGGTGAGACATTGGAGAGTGCCCATTTTGAGCTTCCACATGACAAGTGCTTGGTGGTTGTCCACTTCTACACGGCGACGCCATCTCCTTACCATGGTGATGAAGATCACGATCCGTGGACGGATCTCTCCCAAGGGGGAGGAGATGATGCGGAGCATCCTTCGACCATCACCATGGACATCACACCACCACCGCAAGCATGGAAAGGACCTACGACGAGAGCACATGCACGCAACATTGAGAACGAGGTCACTTCTTTCCTCTTCGAGTTTCATTCGGTTTCACATGAGAATGAGTGTCTACCTCAAAGAGACATGCTATGCACTCATAGGTAATTTGGAGATGATCGCGAGGAAGCACAGAGGAAGCACCAAGTTCACCGGAGACTCAAGAGAAAGGAGAGGGAGAAGATCATGAAGACTCGGAGGCTCTGGAACCCCCGGGTGCCCGGCCATCCATGCCCCCGGGTGCCTGGGCCTTCGGCCGTCGGCTGGGCGCTGGCCCTGGCCACACCGGGTGCCCCGCCAAGGAGCCCCGGGTGCCCGGCCCTGCCAGCCTGGGCGCAGCCCCGCCACCCCGGGTGCCCGGTCAACTGGCCCCGGGTGCCCGGCCTGCCCCGCTGGGCGCTGGCCCTGCCCCTCCCCTGCGCCAGCCCAGCCCACTCCGGGTGCCCGGCCCCGCCGCCCCGGGTGCCCGGGCCATCTCCCGCGCCGGCCCAGCATGCCCCCGGGTGCCCGGGCTTTGCGGCCCTGGGTGCCCGGCCGAAGCCGCCAAGCCCCCTGCACCGACCCCGGGTGCCCGGGCCTGAGTCCCCCGGGTGCCCGCACCACTCCGAGGCCTGCGTGCCTTTTGGGCTTTTTGCCCTTGTATCCCTCTCCCCTCTCCCAACTCGTCCCTAGGCTATATAAGGACATCCCCTAGCTCATTTGGAGGATAGTAAAGTATTTGATAGACATTTGTGAGCTTTGCTCCATGGATCCACTCCACTAGGAGATCAAGACCTCCTCTTGGAGTGACCAAACATCAAGACCTCCTCCTTGGGGAAGGATCCCCATCATAGGATCATCAAGCCCTCATCTCCTTCATAGGATTTGGGATGAACTCTACCATGTATCTTATTTCCCTTTGATTGTTCATGTACCTTGTGGATCTTGTGTGTTTGTTGGTCTAGTGGATGTGTGATTTGGACTTGTTCTTGAGTGTTCCTCTTGTTTTCCCTCTTGTGTTCATCTTGTTCTTGGGGATTCCCCCTCCAATTCATGAAAGATCTTCACCTAGGGTTCCACCCTACAACAGATGGTCTATCAACCTGGCGAAAAAGCTTATCTTCGAGTCACACCAATGAAGGGTGCACACCGCTTCGGGAGCAAGGGCAAGCTAGCTCCTTGCTATATTGGTCCTTTCACTATTCTTGAAAGGCGTGGAAAGGTGGCATATCAGCTGGAGCTTCCGCCAAACCTTTCCCAGGTTCACGATGTGTTCCACGTGTCACAACTCCGCCGCTACTTCAAGGACCCAATCCGTGCAGTGGATCATGAAGTGCTCGAGCTGCAACAAGACCTCTCCTATAAAGAGCATCCGGTCCGCATTCTCGACCAAGCTGGAGCCACACGTGTCACAAGGCGATCAAGTTCCTCAAGGTCCAATGGTCGGACAATTTTGAAGATGAAGCCACTTGGGAACGCGAGGATCGCCTGCGTGATGAATACCCCGAACTGTTTCCTTCTACCTCCTAAATCTCGGGACGAGATTTCTTGTAGTGGGGGAGATTTGTAACACCCGGATAATTATGCTACAGTAAGCCCCTGTTAATGGTGTCATATCACCGAATTTACTGTGGTTAAGTTCGCGTTGATTCAAGTTGGTTCTGTTTTCAAATTTAAAATGAGTAGAAAGAAAAGGCAAAAGTAAATAAAAAAGAGAAGGCAACAAAAAAAACAAAAAAGAAGCCCCCTTCCCCACTGGGCCGTGGCCCAGCTGGACCACCAGACCACCTGGCCGGCCCACCTCTCCCTCTCCCTTATCCCCCCACGCACCAAAAATATTTGGGCAGCTTGCCCCACCCCCCCATGTTTCCCTCGCTCCT